>NC_136273.1:76174033-76366533 GCF_964187855.1 Myxine glutinosa
CAAGTGCGAAATGTGGTTTTTCAACACTAACACAAGTGCGAAAAGTGGTTTTTCAACACTATCACAAGTGCGAAAAGTGTTTTTTCCACACTAATACAAGTGCAAAAGTGGTTTCCTGCACCAACACAAGTGCGAAAAGTGGTTTTTCAACACTAACACAAGTGCGAAAAGTGGTTTTTCAACACTAACACAAGTTCGAAAAGCGTTTTTTCCACACTTAATACAAGTGCAAAAGTGGTTTCCTGCACCAACACAAGTGCGAAAAGTGGTTTTTCAACACTAACACAAGTGCGAAAAGTGGTTTTTCAACACTAACACAAGTGCGAAAAGTGGTTTTTTCAACACTATCACAAGTGCAAAAGTGTTTTTTCCACACTAATACAAGTGCAAAAGTGGTTTCCTGCACCAACACAAGTGCTGAAAAGTGGTTTTTCAACACTAACACAAGTGCGAAAAGTGGTTTTTCAACACTAACACAAGTGCGAAAAGTGGTTTTTCAACACTATCACAAGTGCAAAAAGTGTTTTTCCACACGAATACAAGTGCAAAAGTGGTTTCCTGCACCAACACAAGTGCGAAAAGTGGTTTTTCAACACTAACACAAGTGCAAAAAGTGGTTTTTCAACACTAACACAAGTGCGAAAAGTGTTTTTTCCACACTAATACAAGTGCAAAAGTGGTTTTCCTGCACCAACACAAGTGCGAAAAGTGGTTTTTCAACACTAACACAAGTGCGAAAAGTGGTTTTTCAACACTAACACAAGTGCAAAAGTGGTTTTTCAACACTAACACAAGTGCGAAAAGTGTTTTTTCCACACTAATACAAGTGCAAAAGTGGTTTCCTGCACCAACACAAGTGCGAAAAGTGGTTTTTCAACACTAACACAAGTGCGAAAAGTGGTTTTTCAACACTAACACAAGTGCGAAAAGTGTTTTTTCAACACTAACACAAGTGCGAAAAGTGTTTTTTCCACACTAATACAAGTGCAAAAGTGGTTTCCTGCACCAACACAAGTGCGAAAAGTGGTTTTTCAACACTAACACAAGTGCGAAAAGTGGTTTTTCAACACTAACACAAGTGCGAAAAGTGGTTTTTCAACACTAACACAAGTGCGAAAAGTGTTTTTTCCACACTAATACAAGTGCAAAAGTGGTTTCCTGCACCAACACAAGTGCGAAAAGTGGTTTTTCAACACTAACACAAGTGCGAAAAGTGGTTTTTCAACACTAACACAAGTGCGAAAAGTGGTTTTCAACACTAACACAAGTGCAAAAAGTGTTTTTTCCACACTAATACAAGTGCAAAAGTGGTTTCCTGCACCAACACAAGTGCGAAAAGTGGTTTTCAACACTAACACAAGTGCAAAAAGTGGTTTTTCAACACTAACACAAGTGCGAAAAGTGGTTTTTCAACACTAACACAAGTGCGAAAAGTGTTTTTTCCACACTAATACAAGTGCAAAAGTGGTTTCCTGCACCAACACAAGTGCGAAAAGTGGTTTTCAACACTAACACAAGTGCGAAAAGTGGTTTTTCAACACTAACACAAGTGCGAAAAGTGGTTTTTCAACACTAACACAAGTGCGAAAAGTGTTTTTTCCACACTAATACAAGTGCAAAAGTGGTTTCCTGCACCAACACAAGTGCGAAAAGTGGTTTTTCAACACTAACACAAGTGCGAAAAGTGGTTTTTCAACACTAACACAAGTGCGAAAAGTGGTTTTTCAACACTATCACAAGTGCAAAAAGTGTTTTTTCCACACTAATACAAGTGCAAAAGTGGTTTCCTGCACCAACACAAGTGTGAAAAGTGGTTTTTCAACACTAACACAAGTGCGAAAAGTGGTTTTTCAACACTAACACAAGTGCGAAAAGTGGTTTTTCAACACTATCACAAGTGCAAAAAGTGTTTTTCCCACACGAATACAAGTGCAAAAGTGGTTTCCTGCACCAAACACAATTGCGAAAAGTGGTTTTTCAACACTAACACAAGTGCAAAAAGTGGTTTTTCAACACTAACACAAGTGCGAAAAGTGTTTTTTCCACACTAATACAAGTGCTAAAGTGGTTTCCTGCACCAACACAAGTGCGAAAAGTGGTTTTTCAACACTAACACAAGTGCGAAAAGTTGTTTTTCAACACTAACACAAGTGCAAAAAGTGGTTTTTCAACACTAACACAAGTGCGAAAAGTGTTTTTTCCACACTAATACAAGTGCAAAAGTGGTTTCCTGCACCAACACAAGTGCGAAAAGTGGTTTTTCAACACCAACACAAGTGCGAAAAGTGGTTTTTCAACACTAACACAAGTGCGAAAAGTGGTTTTTTCAACACTAACACAAGTGCGAAAAGTGTTTTTTCCACACTAATACAAGTGCAAAAGTGGTTTCCTGCACCAACACAAGTGCGAAAAGTTGTTTTTCAACACTAACACAAGTGCGAAAAGTGGTTTTTCAACACTAACACAAGTGCGAAAAGTGGTTTTTCAACACTAACACAAGTGCGAAAAGTGGTTTTTCAACACTAACACAAGTGCGAAAAGTGGTTTTTCAACACTATCACAAGTGCAAAAAGTGTTGTTTCCACACGAATACAAGTGCAAAAGTGGTTTCCTGCACCAACACAAGTGCGAAAAGTGGTTTTTCAACACTAACACAAGTGCAAAAAGTGGTTTTTCAACACTAACACAAGTGCGAAAAGTGGTTTTTCAACACTAACACAAGTGCGAAAAGTGTTTTTTCAACACTAATACAAGTGCAAAAGTGGTTTCCTGCACCAACACAAGTGCGAAAAGTGGTTTTTCAACACTAACACAAGTGCGAAAAGTGGTTTTTCAACACTAACACAAGTGCGAAAAGTGGTTTTTCAACACTAACACAAGTGCGGAAAGTGTTTTTTCCACACTAATACAAGTGCAAAAGTGGTTTCCTCCACCAACACAAGTGCGAAAAGTGGTTTTTCAACACTAACAGAAGTGCGAAAAGTGGTTTTTCAACACCATCACAAGTGCAAAAAGTGTTTTTTCCACACTAATACAAGTGCAAAAGTGGTTTCCTGCACCAACACAAGTGCGAAAAGTGGTTTTTCAACACTAACACAAGTGCGACAAGTCGTTTTTCAACACTAACACAAGTGCGAAAAGTGTTTTTTCCACACTAATAAAAGTGCAAAAGTGGTTTCCTGCACCAACACAAGTGCGAAAAGTGGTTTTTCAACACTAACACAGGTGCGAAAAGTGGTTTTTCAACACTAACACAAGTGCGAAAAGTGGTTTTTCAACAATATCACAAGTGCAAAAAGTGTTTTTTCCACACTAATACAAGTGCAAAAGTGGTTTCCTGCACCAACACAAGTGCGAAAAGTGGTTTTTCAACACTAACACAAGTGCAAAAAGTGGTTTTTCAACACTAACACAAGTGCGAAAAGTGGTTTTTCAACACTAACACAAGTGCGAAAAGTGGTTTTTTAACACTAATACAAGTGCAAAAGTGGTTTCCTGCACCAACACAAGTGCGAAAAGTGGTTTTTCAACACTAACACAAGTGCGAAAAGTCGTTTTTCAACACTAACACAAGTGCGAAAAGTGTTTTTTCCACACTAATAAAAGTGCAAAAGTGGTTTCCTGCACCAACACAAGTGCGAAAAGTGGTTTTTCAACACTAACACAGGTGCGAAAAGTGGTTTTTCAACACTAACACAAGTGCGAAAAGTGTTTTTTCACACTAATACAAGTGCAAAAGTGGTTTCCTGCACCAACACAAGTGCGAAAAGTGGTTTTTCAACACTAACACAAGTGCGAAAAGTGGTTTTTCAACACTAACACAAGTGCGAAAAGTGTTTTTTTCCACACTAATACAAGTGCAAAAGTGGTTTCCTGCACCAACACAAGTGCGAAAAGTGGTTTTTCAACACTAACACAAGTGCGAAAAGTGGTTTTTCAACACTAACACAAGTGCGAAAAGTGGTTTTTCAACACTAACACAAGTGCGGAAAGTGTTTTTTCCACACTAATACAAGTGCAAAAGTGGTTTCCTCCACCAACACAAGTGCGAAAAGTGGTTTTTCAACACTAACACAAGTGTGAAAAGTGGTTTTTCAACACTAACACAAGTGCGAAAAGTGGTTTTTCAACACTATCACAAGTGCAAAAAGTGTTTTTTCCACACTAATACAAGTGCAAAAGTGGTTTCCTGCACCAACAAAAGTGTGAAAAGTGGTTTTTCAACACTAACACAAGTGCGAAAAGTGGTTTTTCAACACTAACACAAGTGCGAAAAGTGGTTTTTCAACACTATCACAAGTGCAAAAAGTGTTTTTTCTACACTAATACAAGTGCAAAAGTGGTTTCCTGCACCAACACAAGTGCGAAAAGTGGTTTTTCAACACTAACACAAGTGCGAAAAGTGGTTTTTCAACACTAACACAAGTGCAAAAAGTGATTTTTCAACACTAACACAAGTGCGAAAAGTGTTTTTTCCACACTAATACAAGTGCAAAAGTGGTTTCCTGCACCAACACAAGTGCAAAAAGTGGTTTTTCAACACTAACACAAGTGCGAAAAGTGGTTTTCAACACTAACACAAGTGCGAAAAGTGGTTTTTCAACACTAACACAAGTGCGAAAAGTGTTTTTTCCACACTAATACAAGTGCAAAAGTGGTTTCCTGCACCAACACAAGTGCGAAAAGTGGTTTTTCAACACTAACAGAAGTGCGAAAAGTGGTTTTTCAACACTAACACATGTGCGAAAAGTGGTTTTTCAACACTAACACAAGTGCGAAAAGTGTTTTTTCCACACTAATACAAGTGCAAAAGTGGTTTCCTGCACCAACACAAGTGCGAAAAGTGGTTTTTCAACACTAACACAAGTGCGAAATGTGGTTTTTCAACACTAACACAAGTGCGAAAAGTGGTTTTTCAACACTATCACAAGTGCGAAAAGTGTTTTTTCCACACTAATACAAGTGCAAAAGTGGTTTCCTGCACCAACACAAGTGCGAAAAGTGGTTTTTCAACACTAACACAAGTGCGAAAAGTGGTTTTTCAACACTAACACAAGTTCGAAAAGTGTTTTTTCCACATTAATACAAGTGCAAAAGTGGTTTCCTGCACCAACACAAGTGCGAAAAGTGGTTTTTCAACACTAACACAAGTGCGAAAAGTGGTTTTTCAACACTAACACAAGTGCGAAAAGTGGTTTTTCAACACTATCACAAGTGCAAAAAGTGTTTTTTCCACACTAATACAAGTGCAAAAGTGGTTTCCTGCACCAACAAAAGTGTGAAAAGTGGTTTTTCAACACTAACACAAGTGCGAAAAGTGGTTTTTCAACACTAACACAAGTGCGAAAAGTGGTTTTTCAACACTATCACAAGTGCAAAAAGTGTTTTTTCCACACTAATACAAGTGCAAAAGTGGTTTCCTGCACCAACACAAGTGCGAAAAGTGGTTTTTCAACACTAACACAAGTGCGAAAAGTGGTTTTTCAACACTAACACAAGTGCAAAAAGTGATTTTTCAACACTAACACAAGTGCGAAAAGTGTTTTTTCCACACTAATACAAGTGCAAAAGTGGTTTCCTGCACCAACACAAGTGCAAAAAGTGGTTTTTCAACACTAACACAAGTGCGAAAAGTGGTTTTCAACACTAACACAAGTGCGAAAAGTGGTTTTTCAACACTAACACAAGTGCGAAAAGTGTTTTTTCCACACTAATACAAGTGCAAAAGTGGTTTCCTGCACCAACACAAGTGCGAAAAGTGGTTTTTCAACACTAACAGAAGTGCGAAAAGTGGTTTTTCAACACTAACACATGTGCGAAAAGTGGTTTTTCAACACTAACACAAGTGCGAAAAGTGTTTTTTCCACACTAATACAAGTGCAAAAGTGGTTTCCTGCACCAACACAAGTGCGAAAAGTGGTTTTTCAACACTAACACAAGTGCGAAATGTGGTTTTTCAACACTAACACAAGTGCGAAAAGTGGTTTTTCAACACTATCACAAGTGCGAAAAGTGTTTTTTCCACACTAATACAAGTGCAAAAGTGGTTTCCTGCACCAACACAAGTGCGAAAAGTGGTTTTTCAACACTAACACAAGTGCGAAAAGTGGTTTTTCAACACTAACACAAGTTCGAAAAGTGTTTTTTCCACATTAATACAAGTGCAAAAGTGGTTTCCTGCACCAACACAAGTGCGAAAAGTGGTTTTTCAACACTAACACAAGTGCGAAAAGTGGTTTTTCAACACTAACACAAGTGCGAAAAGTGGTTTTTCAACACTATCACAAGTGCAAAAAGTGTTTTTTCCACACTAATACAAGTGCAAAAGTGGTTTCCTGCACCAACACAAGTGTGAAAAGTGGTTTTTCAACACTAACACAAGTGCGAAAAGTGGTTTTTCAACACTAACACAAGTGCGAAAAGTGGTTTTTCAACACTATCACAAGTGCAAAAAGTGTTTTTCCCACACGAATACAAGTGCAAAAGTGGTTTCCTGCACCAACACAAGTGCGAAAAGTGGTTTTTCAACACTAACACAAGTGCAAAAAGTGGTTTTTCAACACTAACACAAGTGCGAAAAGTGTTTTTTCCACACTAATACAAGTGCAAAAGTGGTTTCCTGCACCAACACAAGTGCGAAAAGTGGTTTTTCAACACCAACACAAGTGCGAAAAGTGGTTTTTCAACACTAACACAAGTGCGAAAAGTGGTTTTTCAACACTAACACAAGTGCAAAAAGTGTTTCTTCCACACTAATACAAGTGCAAAAGTGGTTTCCTGCACCAACACAAGTGCGAAAAGTGGTTTTTCAACACTAACAAAAGTGCGACAAGTCGTTTTTCAACACTAACACAAGTGCGAAAAGTGTTTCTTCCACACTAATACAAGTGCAAAAGTGGTTTCCTGCACCAACACAAGTGCGAAAAGTGGTTTTTCAACACTAACAAAAGTGCGACAAGTCGTTTTTCAACACTAACACAAGTGCGAAAAGTGTTTTTTCCACACTAATAAAAGTGCAAAGTGGTTTCCTGCACCAACACAAGTGCGAAAAGTGGTTTTTCAACACTAACACAGGTGCGAAAAGTGGTTTTTCAACACTAACACAAGTGCGAAAAGTGGTTTTTCAACAATATCACAAGTGCAAAAAGTGTTTTTTCCACACTAATACAAGTGCAAAAGTGGTTTCCTGCACCAACACAGGTGCGAAAAGTGGTTTTTCAACACTAACACAAGTGCAAAAAGTGGTTTTTCAACACTAACACAAGTGCGAAAAGTGGTTTTTCAACACTAACACAAGTGCGAAAAGTGGTTTTTTAACACTAATACAAGTGCAAAAGTGGTTTCCTGCACCAACACAAGTGCGAAATGTGGTTTTTCAACACTAACACAAGTGCGAAAAGTGGTTTTTCAACACTAACACAAGTGCGAAAAGTGGTTTTTCAACACTAACACAAGTGCAAAAAGTGTTTTTTCCACACTAATACAAGTGCAAAAGTGGTTTCCTGCACCAACACAAGTGCAAAAAGTGGTTTTTCAACACTAACACAAGTGCGAAAAGTGGTTTTTCAACACTAACACAAGTGCGAAAAGTGTTTTTTAGACACTAATACAAGTGCAAAAGTGGTTTCCTGCACCAACACAAGTGCGAAAAGTGGTTTTTCAACACTAACCCAAGTGCGAAAAGTGGTTTTTCAACACTAACACAAATGCGAAAAATTGTTTTTCAACACTAACACAAGTGCGAAAAGTGTTTTTTCCACACTAATACAAGTGCAAAAGTGGTTTCCTGCACCAACACAAGTGCGAAAAGTGGTTTTTCAACACTAACACAAGTGCGAAAAGTGGTTTTTCAACACTAACACAAGTGCAAAAAGTGGTTTTTCAACACTAACACAAGTGCGAAAAGTGTTTTTTCCACACTAATACAAGTGCAAAAGTGGTTTCCTGCACCAACACAAGTGCGAAAAGTGGTTTTTCAACACTAACACAAGTGCGAAATGTGGTTTTTCAACACTAACACAAGTGCGAAAAGTGGTTTTTCAACACTATCACAAGTGCGAAAAGTGTTTTTTCCACACTAATACAAGTGCAAAAGTGGTTTCCTGCACCAACACAAGTGCGAAAAGTGGTTTTTCAACACTAACACAAGTGCGAAAAGTGGTTTTTCAACACTAACACAAGTTCGAAAAGCGTTTTTTCCACATTAATACAAGTGCAAAAGTGGTTTCCTGCACCAACACAAGTGCGAAAAGTGGTTTTTCAACACTAACACAAGTGCGAAAAGTGGTTTTTCAACACTAACACAAGTGCGAAAAGTGGTTTTTCAACACTATCACAAGTGCAAAAAGTGTTTTTTCCACACTAATACAAGTGCAAAAGTGGTTTCCTGCACCAACACAAGTGTGAAAAGTGGTTTTTCAACACTAACACAAGTGCGAAAAGTGGTTTTTCAACACTAACACAAGTGCGAAAAGTGGTTTTTCAACACTATCACAAGTGCAAAAAGTGTTTTTCCCACACGAATACAAGTGCAAAAGTGGTTTCCTGCACCAACACAAGTGCGAAAAGTGGTTTTTCAACACTAACACAAGTGCAAAAAGTGGTTTTTCAACACTAACACAAGTGCGAAAAGTGTTTTTTCCACACTAATACAAGTGCAAAAGTGGTTTCCTGCACCAACACAAGTGCGAAAAGTGGTTTTTCAACACTAACACAAGTGCGAAAAGTTGTTTTTCAACACTAACACAAGTGCAAAAAGTGGTTTTTCAACACTAACACAAGTGCGAAAAGTGTTTTTTCCACACTAATACAAGTGCAAAAGTGGTTTCCTGCACCAACACAAGTGCGAAAAGTGGTTTTTCAACACCAACACAAGTGCGAAAAGTGGTTTTTCAACACTAACACAAGTGCGAAAAGTGTTTTTTCAACACTAACACAAGTGCGAAAAGTGTTTTTTCCACACTAATACAAGTGCAAAAGTGGTTTCCTGCACCAACACAAGTGCGAAAAGTGGTTTTTCAACACTAACACAAGTGCGAAAAGTGGTTTTTCAACACTAACACAAGTGCGAAAAGTGGTTTTTCAACACTAACACAAGTGCGAAAAGTGTTTTTTCCACACTAATACAAGTGCAAAAGTGGTTTCCTGCACCAACACAAGTGCGAAAAGTGGTTTTTCAACACTAACACAAGTGCGAAAAGTGGTTTTTCAACACTAACACAAGTGCGAAAAGTGGTTTTTCAACACTATCACAAGTGCAAAAAGTGTTTTTTCCACACGAATACAAGTGCAAAAGTGGTTTCCTGCACCAACACAAGTGCGAAAAGTGGTTTTCAACACTAACACAAGTGCAAAAAGTGGTTTTTCAACACTAACACAAGTGCGAAAAGTGGTTTTTCAACACTAACACAAGTGCGAAAAGTGTTTTTTCCACACTAATACAAGTGCAAAAGTGGTTTCCTGCACCAACACAAGTGCGAAAAGTGGTTTTTCAACACTAACACAAGTGCGAAAAGTGGTTTTTCAACACTAACACAAGTGCGAAAAGTTGTTTTTCAACACTAACACAAGTGCGAAAAGTGTTTTTTCCACACTAATACAAGTGCAAAAGTGGTTTCCTGCACCAACACAAGTGCGAAAAGTGGTTTTTCAACACTAACACAAGTGCGAAAAGTGGTTTTTCAACACTAACACAAGTGCGAAAAGTGGTTTTTCAACACTATCACAAGTGCAAAAAGTGTTTTTTCCACACTAATACAAGTGCAAAAGTGGTTTCCTGCACCAACACAAGTGTGAAAAGTGGTTTTTCAACACTAACACAAGTGCGAAAAGTGGTTTTTCAACACTAACACAAGTGCGAAAAGTGGTTTTTCAACACTATCACAAGTGCAAAAAGTGTTTTTCCCACACGAATACAAGTGCAAAAGTGGTTTCCTGCACCAACACAATTGCGAAAAGTGGTTTTTCAACACTAACACAAGTGCAAAAAGTGGTTTTTCAACACTAACACAAGTGCGAAAAGTGTTTTTTCCACACTAATACAAGTGCTAAAGTGGTTTCCTGCACCAACACAAGTGCGAAAAGTGGTTTTTCAACACTAACACAAGTGCGAAAAGTTGTTTTTCAACACTAACACAAGTGCAAAAAGTGGTTTTTCAACACTAACACAAGTGCGAAAAGTGTTTTTTCCACACTAATACAAGTGCAAAAGTGGTTTCCTGCACCAACACAAGTGCGAAAAGTGGTTTTTCAACACCAACACAAGTGCGAAAAGTGGTTTTTCAACACTAACACAAGTGCGAAAAGTGGTTTTTCAACACTAACACAAGTGCGAAAAGTGTTTTTTCCACACTAATACAAGTGCAAAAGTGGTTTCCTGCACCAACACAAGTGCGAAAAGTTGTTTTTCAACACTAACACAAGTGCGAAAAGTGGTTTTTCAACACTAACACAAGTGCGAAAAGTGGTTTTTCAACACTAACACAAGTGCGAAAAGTGGTTTTTCAACACTAACACAAGTGCGAAAAGTGGTTTTTCAACACTATCACAAGTGCAAAAAGTGTTGTTTCCACACGAATACAAGTGCAAAAGTGGTTTCCTGCACCAACACAAGTGCGAAAAGTGGTTTTTCAACACTAACACAAGTGCAAAAAGTGGTTTTTCAACACTAACACAAGTGCGAAAAGTGGTTTTTCAACACTAACACAAGTGCGAAAAGTGTTTTTTCAACACTAATACAAGTGCAAAAGTGGTTTCCTGCACCAACACAAGAGCGAAAAGTGGTTTTTCAACACTAACACAAGTGCGAAAAGTGGTTTTTCAACACTAACACAAGTGCGAAAAGTGGTTTTTCAACACTAACACAAGTGCGGAAAGTGTTTTTTCCACACTAATACAAGTGCAAAAGTGGTTTCCTCCACCAACACAAGTGCGAAAAGTGGTTTTTCAACACTAACAGAAGTGCGAAAAGTGGTTTTTCAACACCATCACAAGTGCAAAAAGTGTTTTTTCCACACTAATACAAGTGCAAAAGTGGTTTCCTGCACCAACACAAGTGCGAAAAGTGGTTTTTCAACACTAACACAAGTGCGACAAGTCGTTTTTCAACACTAACACAAGTGCGAAAAGTGTTTTTTCCACACTAATAAAAGTGCAAAAGTGGTTTCCTGCACCAACACAAGTGCGAAAAGTGGTTTTTCAACACTAACACAGGTGCGAAAAGTGGTTTTTCAACACTAACACAAGTGCGAAAAGTGGTTTTTCAACAATATCACAAGTGCAAAAAGTGTTTTTTCCACACTAATACAAGTGCAAAAGTGGTTTCCTGCACCAACACAAGTGCGAAAAGTGGTTTTTCAACACTAACACAAGTGCAAAAAGTGGTTTTTCAACACTAACACAAGTGCGAAAAGTGGTTTTTCAACACTAACACAAGTGCGAAAAGTGGTTTTTTAACACTAATACAAGTGCAAAAGTGGTTTCCTGCACCAACACAAGTGCGAAAAGTGGTTTTTCAACACTAACACAAGTGCGAAAAGTCGTTTTTCAACACTAACACAAGTGCGAAAAGTGTTTTTTCCACACTAATAAAAGTGCAAAAGTGGTTTCCTGCACCAACACAAGTGCGAAAAGTGGTTTTTCAACACTAACACAGGTGCGAAAAGTGGTTTTTCAACACTAACACAAGTGCGAAAAGTGTTTTTTCCACACTAATACAAGTGCAAAAGTGGTTTCCTGCACCAACACAAGTGTGAAAAGTGGTTTTTCAACACTAACACAAGTGCGAAAAGTGGTTTTTCAACACTAACACAAGTGCGAAAAGTGTTTTTTTCCACACTAATACAAGTGCAAAAGTGGTTTCCTGCACCAACACAAGTGCGAAAAGTGGTTTTTCAACACTAACACAAGTGCGAAAAGTGGTTTTTCAACACTAACACAAGTGCGAAAAGTGGTTTTTCAACACTAACACAAGTGCGGAAAGTGTTTTTTCCACACTAATACAAGTGCAAAAGTGGTTTCCTCCACCAACACAAGTGCGAAAAGTGGTTTTTCAACACTAACACAAGTGTGAAAAGTGGTTTTTCAACACTAACACAAGTGCGAAAAGTGGTTTTTCAACACTATCACAAGTGCAAAAAGTGTTTTTTCCACACTAATACAAGTGCAAAAGTGGTTTCCTGCACCAACACAAGTGCGAAAAGTGGTTTTTCAACACCAACACAAGTGCGAAAAGTGGTTTTTCAACACTAACACAAGTGCGAAAAGTGGTTTTTCAACACTAACACAAGTGCGAAAAGTGTTTTTTCCACACTAATACAAGTGCAAAAGTGGTTTCCTGCACCAACACAAGTGCGAAAAGTTGTTTTTCAACACTAACACAAGTGCGAAAAGTGGTTTTTCAACACTAACACAAGTGCGAAAAGTGGTTTTTCAACACTAACACAAGTGCGAAAAGTGGTTTTTCAACACTAACACAAGTGCGAAAAGTGGTTTTTCAACACTATCACAAGTGCAAAAAGTGTTGTTTCCACACGAATACAAGTGCAAAAGTGGTTTCCTGCACCAACACAAGTGCGAAAAGTGGTTTTTCAACACTAACACAAGTGCAAAAAGTGGTTTTTCAACACTAACACAAGTGCGAAAAGTGGTTTTTCAACACTAACACAAGTGCGAAAAGTGTTTTTTCAACACTAATACAAGTGCAAAAGTGGTTTCCTGCACCAACACAAGAGCGAAAAGTGGTTTTTCAACACTAACACAAGTGCGAAAAGTGGTTTTTCAACACTAACACAAGTGCGAAAAGTGGTTTTTCAACACTAACACAAGTGCGGAAAGTGTTTTTTCCACACTAATACAAGTGCAAAAGTGGTTTCCTCCACCAACACAAGTGCGAAAAGTGGTTTTTCAACACTAACAGAAGTGCGAAAAGTGGTTTTTCAACACCATCACAAGTGCAAAAAGTGTTTTTTCCACACTAATACAAGTGCAAAAGTGGTTTCCTGCACCAACACAAGTGCGAAAAGTGGTTTTTCAACACTAACACAAGTGCGACAAGTCGTTTTTCAACACTAACACAAGTGCGAAAAGTGTTTTTTCCACACTAATAAAAGTGCAAAAGTGGTTTCCTGCACCAACACAAGTGCGAAAAGTGGTTTTTCAACACTAACACAGGTGCGAAAAGTGGTTTTTCAACACTAACACAAGTGCGAAAAGTGGTTTTTCAACAATATCACAAGTGCAAAAAGTGTTTTTTCCACACTAATACAAGTGCAAAAGTGGTTTCCTGCACCAACACAAGTGCGAAAAGTGGTTTTTCAACACTAACACAAGTGCAAAAAGTGGTTTTTCAACACTAACACAAGTGCGAAAAGTGGTTTTTCAACACTAACACAAGTGCGAAAAGTGGTTTTTTAACACTAATACAAGTGCAAAAGTGGTTTCCTGCACCAACACAAGTGCGAAAAGTGGTTTTTCAACACTAACACAAGTGCGAAAAGTCGTTTTTCAACACTAACACAAGTGCGAAAAGTGTTTTTTCCACACTAATAAAAGTGCAAAAGTGGTTTCCTGCACCAACACAAGTGCGAAAAGTGGTTTTTCAACACTAACACAGGTGCGAAAAGTGGTTTTTCAACACTAACACAAGTGCGAAAAGTGTTTTTTCCACACTAATACAAGTGCAAAAGTGGTTTCCTGCACCAACACAAGTGTGAAAAGTGGTTTTTCAACACTAACACAAGTGCGAAAAGTGGTTTTTCAACACTAACACAAGTGCGAAAAGTGTTTTTTTCCACACTAATACAAGTGCAAAAGTGGTTTCCTGCACCAACACAAGTGCGAAAAGTGGTTTTTCAACACTAACACAAGTGCGAAAAGTGGTTTTTCAACACTAACACAAGTGCGAAAAGTGGTTTTTCAACACTAACACAAGTGCGGAAAGTGTTTTTTCCACACTAATACAAGTGCAAAAGTGGTTTCCTCCACCAACACAAGTGCGAAAAGTGGTTTTTCAACACTAACACAAGTGTGAAAAGTGGTTTTTCAACACTAACACAAGTGCGAAAAGTGGTTTTTCAACACTATCACAAGTGCAAAAAGTGTTTTTTCCACACTAATACAAGTGCAAAAGTGGTTTCCTGCACCAACAAAAGTGTGAAAAGTGGTTTTTCAACACTAACACAAGTGCGAAAAGTGGTTTTTCAACACTAACACAAGTGCGAAAAGTGGTTTTTCAACACTATCACAAGTGCAAAAAGTGTTTTTTCCACACTAATACAAGTGCAAAAGTGGTTTCCTGCACCAACACAAGTGCGAAAAGTGGTTTTTCAACACTAACACAAGTGCGAAAAGTGGTTTTTCAACACTAACACAAGTGCAAAAAGTGATTTTTCAACACTAACACAAGTGCGAAAAGTGTTTTTTCCACACTAATACAAGTGCAAAAGTGGTTTCCTGCACCAACACAAGTGCAAAAAGTGGTTTTTCAACACTAACACAAGTGCGAAAAGTGGTTTTCAACACTAACACAAGTGCGAAAAGTGGTTTTTCAACACTAACACAAGTGCGAAAAGTGTTTTTTCCACACTAATACAAGTGCAAAAGTGGTTTCCTGCACCAACACAAGTGCGAAAAGTGGTTTTTCAACACTAACAGAAGTGCGAAAAGTGGTTTTTCAACACTAACACATGTGCGAAAAGTGGTTTTTCAACACTAACACAAGTGCGAAAAGTGTTTTTTCCACACTAATACAAGTGCAAAAAGTGGTTTCCTGCACCAACACAAGTGCGAAAAGTGGTTTTTCAACACTAACACAAGTGCGAAATGTGGTTTTTCAACACTAACACAAGTGCGAAAAGTGGTTTTTCAACACTATCACAAGTGCGAAAAGTGTTTTTTCCACACTAATACAAGTGCAAAAGTGGTTTCCTGCACCAACACAAGTGCGAAAAGTGGTTTTCAACACTAACACAAGTGCGAAAAGTGGTTTTTTCAACACTAACACAAGTTCGAAAAGTGTTTTTTCCACATTAATACAAGTGCAAAAGTGGTTTCCTGCACCAACACAAGTGCGAAAAGTGGTTTTTCAACACTAACACAAGTGCGAAAAGTGGTTTTTCAACACTAACACAAGTGCGAAAAGTGGTTTTTCAACACTATCACAAGTGCAAAAAGTGTTTTTTCCACACTAATACAAGTGCAAAAGTGGTTTCCTGCACCAACAAAAGTGTGAAAAGTGGTTTTTCAACACTAACACAAGTGCGAAAAGTGGTTTTTCAACACTAACACAAGTGCGAAAAGTGGTTTTTCAACACTATCACAAGTGCAAAAAGTGTTTTTTCCACACTAATACAAGTGCAAAAGTGGTTTCCCTGCACCAACACAAGTGCGAAAAGTGGTTTTTCAACACTAACACAAGTGCGAAAAGTGGTTTTTCAACACTAACACAAGTGCAAAAAGTGATTTTTCAACACTAACACAAGTGCGAAAAGTGTTTTTTCCACACTAATACAAGTGCAAAAGTGGTTTCCTGCACCAACACAAGTGCAAAAAGTGGTTTTTCAACACTAACACAAGTGCGAAAAGTGGTTTTCAACACTAACACAAGTGCGAAAAGTGGTTTTTCAACACTAACACAAGTGCGAAAAGTGTTTTTTCCACACTAATACAAGTGCAAAAGTGGTTTCCTGCACCAACACAAGTGCGAAAAGTGGTTTTTCAACACTAACAGAAGTGCGAAAAGTGGTTTTTCAACACTAACACATGTGCGAAAAGTGGTTTTTCAACACTAACACAAGTGCGAAAAGTGTTTTTTCCACACTAATACAAGTGCAAAAGTGGTTTCCTGCACCAACACAAGTGCGAAAAGTGGTTTTTCAACACTAACACAAGTGCGAAATGTGGTTTTTCAACACTAACACAAGTGCGAAAAGTGGTTTTTCAACACTATCACAAGTGCGAAAAGTGTTTTTTCCACACTAATACAAGTGCAAAAGTGGTTTCCTGCACCAACACAAGTGCGAAAAGTGGTTTTTCAACACTAACACAAGTGCGAAAAGTGGTTTTTCAACACTAACACAAGTTCGAAAAGTGTTTTTTCCACATTAATACAAGTGCAAAAGTGGTTTCCTGCACCAACACAAGTGCGAAAAGTGGTTTTTCAACACTAACACAAGTGCGAAAAGTGGTTTTTCAACACTAACACAAGTGCGAAAAGTGGTTTTTCAACACTATCACAAGTGCAAAAAGTGTTTTTTCCACACTAATACAAGTGCAAAAGTGGTTTCCTGCACCAACACAAGTGTGAAAAGTGGTTTTTCAACACTAACACAAGTGCGAAAAGTGGTTTTTCAACACTAACACAAGTGCGAAAAGTGGTTTTTCAACACTATCACAAGTGCAAAAAGTGTTTTTCCCACACGAATACAAGTGCAAAAGTGGTTTCCTGCACCAACACAAGTGCGAAAAGTGGTTTTTCAACACTAACACAAGTGCAAAAAGTGGTTTTTCAACACTAACACAAGTGCGAAAAGTGTTTTTTCCACACTAATACAAGTGCTAAAGTGGTTTCCTGCACCAACACAAGTGCGAAAAGTTGTTTTTCAACACTAACACAAGTGCGAAAAGTTGTTTTTCAACACTAACACAAGTGCAAAAAGTGGTTTTTCAACACTAACACAAGTGCGAAAAGTGTTTTTTCCACACTAATACAAGTGCAAAAGTGGTTTCCTGCACCAACACAAGTGCGAAAAGTGGTTTTTCAACACCAACACAAGTGCGAAAAGTGGTTTTTCAACACTAACACAAGTGCGAAAAGTGGTTTTTCAACACTAACACAAGTGCGAAAAGTGTTTTTTCCACACTAATACAAGTGCAAAAGTGGTTTCCTGCACCAACACAAGTGCGAAAAGTTGTTTTTCAACACTAACACAAGTGCGAAAAGTGGTTTTTCAACACTAACACAAGTGCGAAAAGTGGTTTTTCAACACTAACACAAGTGCGAAAAGTGGTTTTTCAACACTAACACAAGTGCGAAAAGTGGTTTTTCAACACTATCACAAGTGCAAAAAGTGTTGTTTCCACATGAATACAAGTGCAAAAGTGGTTTCCTGCACCAACACAAGTGCGAAAAGTGGTTTTTCAACACTAACACAAGTGCAAAAAGTGGTTTTTCAACACTAACACAAGTGCGAAAAGTGGTTTTTCAACACTAACACAAGTGCGAAAAGTGTTTTTTCAACACTAATACAAGTGCAAAAGTGGTTTCCTGCACCAACACAAGTGCGAAAAGTGGTTTTTCAACACTAACACAAGTGCGAAAAGTGGTTTTTCAACACTAACACAAGTGCGAAAAGTGGTTTTTCAACACTAACACAAGTGCGGAAAGTGTTTTTTCCACACTAATACAAGTGCAAAAGTGGTTTCCTCCACCAACACAAGTGCGAAAAGTGGTTTTTCAACACTAACAGAAGTGCGAAAAGTGGTTTTTCAACACCATCACAAGTGCAAAAAGTGTTTTTTCCACACTAATACAAGTGCAAAAGTGGTTTCCTGCACCAACACAAGTGCGAAAAGTGGTTTTTCAACACTAACACAAGTGCGAAAAGTGTTTTTTCCACACTAATAAAAGTGCAAAAGTGGTTTCCTGCACCAACACAAGTGCGAAAAGTGGTTTTTCAACACTAACACAGGTGCGAAAAGTGGTTTTTCAACACTAACACAAGTGCGAAAAGTGGTTTTTCAACAATATCAAAAGTGCAAAAAGTGTTTTTTCCACACTAATACAAGTGCAAAAGTGGTTTCCTGCACCAACACAAGTGCGAAAAGTGGTTTTTCAACACTAACACAAGTGCAAAAAGTGGTTTTTCAACACTAACACAAGTGCGAAAAGTGGTTTTTCAACACTAACACAAGTGCGAAAAGTGGTTTTTTAACACTAATACAAGTGCAAAAGTGGTTTCCTGCACCAACACAAGTGCGAAATGTGGTTTTTCAACACTAACACAAGTGCGAAAAGTGGTTTTTCAACACTAACACAAGTGCGAAAAGTGGTTTTTCAACACTAACACAAGTGCTAAAAGTGTTTTTTCCACACTAATACAAGTGCAAAAGTGGTTTCCTGCACCAACACAAGTGCAAAAAGTGGTTTTTCAACACTAACACAAGTGCGAAAAGTGGTTTTTCAACACTAACACAAGTGCGAAAAGTGTTTTTTAGACACTAATACAAGTGCAAAAGTGGTTTCCTGCACCAACACAAGTGCGAAAAGTGGTTTTTCAACACTAACCCAAGTGCGAAAAGTGGTTTTTCAACACTAACACAAATGCGAACAGTTGTTTTTCAACACTAACACAAGTGCGGAAAGTGTTTTTTCCACACTAATACAAGTGCAAAAGTGGTTTCCTGCACCAACACAAGTGCGAAAAGTGGTTTTTCAACACTAACACAAGTGCGAAAAGTGGTTTTTCAACACTAACACAAGTGCAAAAAGTGGTTTTTCAACACTAACACAAGTGCGAAAAGTGTTTTTTCCACACTAATACAAGTGCAAAAGTGGTTTCCTGCACCAACACAAGTGCGAAAAGTGGTTTTTCAACACTAACACAAGTGCGAAATGTGGTTTTTCAACACTAACACAAGTGCGAAAAGTGGTTTTTCAACACTATCACAAGTGCGAAAAGTGTTTTTTCCACACTAATACAAGTGCAAAAGTGGTTTCCTGCACCACCACAAGTGCGAAAAGTGGTTTTTCAACACTAACACAAGTGCGAAAAGTGGTTTTTCAACACTAACACAAGTTCGAAAAGCGTTTTTTCCACATTAATACAAGTGCAAAAGTGGTTTCCTGCACCAACACAAGTGCGAAAAGTGGTTTTTCAACACTAACACAAGTGCGAAAAGTGGTTTTTCAACACTAACACAAGTGCGAAAAGTGGTTTTTCAACACTATCACAAGTGCAAAAAGTGTTTTTTCCACACTAATACAAGTGCAAAAGTGGTTTCCTGCACCAACACAAGTGTGAAAAGTGGTTTTTCAACACTAACACAAGTGCGAAAAGTGGTTTTTCAACACTAACACAAGTGCGAAAAGTGGTTTTTCAACACTATCACAAGTGCAAAAAGTGTTTTTCCCACACGAATACAAGTGCAAAAGTGGTTTCCTGCACCAACACAAGTGCGAAAAGTGGTTTTTCAACACTAACACAAGTGCAAAAAGTGGTTTTTCAACACTAACACAAGTGCGAAAAGTGTTTTTTCCACACTAATACAAGTGCAAAAGTGGTTTCCTGCACCAACACAAGTGCGAAAAGTGGTTTTTCAACACTAACACAAGTGCGAAAAGTTGTTTTTCAACACTAACACAAGTGCAAAAAGTGGTTTTTCAACACTAACACAAGTGCGAAAAGTGTTTTTTCCACACTAATACAAGTGCAAAAGTGGTTTCCTGCACCAACACAAGTGCGAAAAGTGGTTTTTCAACACCAACACAAGTGCGAAAAGTGGTTTTTCAACACTAACACAAGTGCGAAAAGTGGTTTTTCAACACTAACACAAGTGCGAAGAGTGTTTTTTCCACACTAATACAAGTGCAAAAGTGGTTTCCTGCACCAACACAAGTGCGAAAAGTGGTTTTTCAACACTAACACAAGTGCGAAAAGTCGTTTTTCAACACTAACACAAGTGCGAAAAGTGGTTTTTCAACACTATCACAAGTGCAAAAAGTGTTTTTTCCACACGAATACAAGTGCAAAAGTGGTTTCCTGCACAAACACAAGTGCGAAAAGTGGTTTTTCAACACTAACACAAGTGCAAAAAGTGGTTTTTCAACACTAACACAAGTGCGAAAAGTGGTTTTTCAACACTAACACAAGTGCGAAAAGTGTTTTTTCCACACTAATACAAGTGCAAAAGTGGTTTCCTGCACCAACACAAGTGCGAAAAGTGGTTTTTCAACACTAACACAAGTGCGAAAAGTGGTTTTTCAACACTAACACAAGTGCGAAAAGTTGTTTTTCAACACTAACACAAGTGCGAAAAGTGTTTTTTCCACACTAATACAAGTGCAAAAGTGGTTTCCTGCACCAACACAAGTGCGAAAAGTGGTTTTTCAACACTAACACAAGTGCGAAAAGTGGTTTTTCAACACTAACACAAGTGCGAAAAGTGGTTTTTCAACACTATCACAAGTGCAAAAAGTGTTTTTTCCACACTAATACAAGTGCAAAAGTGGTTTCCTGCACCAACACAAGTGTGAAAAGTGGTTTTTCAACACTAACACAAGTGCGAAAAGTGGTTTTTCAACACTAACACAAGTGCGAAAAGTGGTTTTTCAACACTATCACAAGTGCAAAAAGTGTTTTTCCCACACGAATACAAGTGCAAAAGTGGTTTCCTGCACCAACACAAGTGCGAAAAGTGGTTTTTCAACACTAACACAAGTGCAAAAAGTGGTTTTTCAACACTAACACAAGTGCGAAAAGTGTTTTTTCCACACTAATACAAGTGCTAAAGTAGTTTCCTGCACCAACACAAGTGCGAAAAGTGGTTTTTCAACACTAACACAAGTGCGAAAAGTTGTTTTTCAACACTAACACAAGTGCAAAAAGTGGTTTTTCAACACTAACACAAGTGCGAAAAGTGTTTTTTCCACACTAATACAAGTGCAAAAGTGGTTTCCTGCACCAACACAAGTGCGAAAAGTGGTTTTTCAACACCAACACAAGTGCGAAAAGTGGTTTTTCAACACTAACACAAGTGCGAAAAGTGGTTTTTCAACACTAACACAAGTGCGAAAAGTGTTTTTTCCACACTAATACAAGTGCAAAAGTGGTTTCCTGCACCAACACAAGTGCGAAAAGTTGTTTTTCAACACTAACACAAGTGCGAAAAGTGGTTTTTCAACACTAACACAAGTGCGAAAAGTGGTTTTTCAACACTAACACAAGTGCGAAAAGTGGTTTTTCAACACTAACACAAGTGCGAAAAGTGGTTTTTCAACACTATCACAAGTGCAAAAAGTGTTGTTTCCACACGAATACAAGTGCAAAAGTGGTTTCCTGCACCAACACAAGTGCGAAAAGTGGTTTTTCAACACTAACACAAGTGCAAAAAGTGGTTTTTCAACACTAACACAAGTGCGAAAAGTGGTTTTTCAACACCAACACAAGTGCGAAAAGTGGTTTTTCAACACTAACACAAGTGCGAAAAGTGGTTTTCAACACTAACACAAGTGCGAAAAGTGGTTTTTCAACACTAACACAAGTGCGGAAAGTGTTTTTTCCACACTAATACAAGTGCAAAAGTGGTTTCCTCCACCAACACAAGTGCGAAAAGTGGTTTTTCAACACTAACAGAAGTGCGAAAAGTGGTTTTTCAACACCATCACAAGTGCAAAAAGTGTTTTTTCCACACTAATACAAGTGCAAAAGTGGTTTCCTGCACCAACACAAGTGCGAAAAGTGGTTTTTCAACACTAACACAAGTGCGACAAGTCGTTTTTCAACACTAACACAAGTGCGAAAAGTGTTTTTTCCACACTAATAAAAGTGCAAAAGTGGTTTCCTGCACCAACACAAGTGCGAAAAGTGGTTTTTCAACACTAACACAGGTGCGAAAAGTGGTTTTTCAACACTAACACAAGTGCGAAAAGTGGTTTTTCAACAATATCACAAGTGCAAAAAGTGTTTTTTCCACACTAATACAAGTGCAAAAGTGGTTTCCTGCACCAACACAAGTGCGAAAAGTGGTTTTTCAACACTAACACAAGTGCAAAAAGTGGTTTTTCAACACTAACACAAGTGCGAAAAGTGGTTTTTCAACACTAACACAAGTGCGAAAAGTGGTTTTTTAACACTAATACAAGTGCAAAATTGGTTTCCTGCACCAACACAAGTGCGAAATGTGGTTTTTCAACACTAACACAAGTGCGAAAAGTGGTTTTTCAACACTAACACAAGTGCGAAAAGTGGTTTTTCAACACTAACACAAGTGCGAAAAGTGTTTTTTCCACACTAATACAAGTGCAAAAGTGGTTTCCTGCACCAACACAAGTGCGAAAAGTGGTTTTTCAACACTAACACAAGTGCGAAAAGTTGTTTTTCAACACTAACACAAGTGCAAAAAGTGGTTTTTCAACACTAACACAAGTGCGAAAAGTGTTTTTTCCACACTAATACAAGTGCAAAAGTGGTTTCCTGCACCAACACAAGTGCGAAAAGTGGTTTTTCAACACCAACACAAGTGCGAAAAGTGGTTTTTCAACACTAACACAAGTGCGAAAAGTGGTTTTTCAACACTAACACAAGTGCGAAAAGTGTTTTTTCCACACTAATACAAGTGCAAAAGTGGTTTCCTGCACCAACACAAGTGCGAAAAGTGGTTTTTCAACACTAACACAAGTGCGAAAAGTCGTTTTTCAACACTAACACAAGTGCGAAAAGTGGTTTTTCAACACTATCACAAGTGCAAAAAGTGTTTTTTCCACACGAATACAAGTGCAAAAGTGGTTTCCTGCACAAACACAAGTGCGAAAAGTGGTTTTTCAACACTAACACAAGTGCAAAAAGTGGTTTTTCAACACTAACACAAGTGCGAAAAGTGGTTTTTCAACACTAACACAAGTGCGAAAAGTGTTTTTTCCACACTAATACAAGTGCAAAAGTGGTTTCCTGCACCAACACAAGTGCGAAAAGTGGTTTTTCAACACTAACACAAGTGCGAAAAGTGGTTTTTCAACACTAACACAAGTGCGAAAAGTTGTTTTTCAACACTAACACAAGTGCGAAAAGTGTTTTTTCCACACTAATACAAGTGCAAAAGTGGTTTCCTGCACCAACACAAGTGCGAAAAGTGGTTTTTCAACACTAACACAAGTGCGAAAAGTGGTTTTTCAACACTAACACAAGTGCGAAAAGTGGTTTTTCAACACTATCACAAGTGCAAAAAGTGTTTTTTCCACACTAATACAAGTGCAAAAGTGGTTTCCTGCACCAACACAAGTGTGAAAAGTGGTTTTTCAACACTAACACAAGTGCGAAAAGTGGTTTTTCAACACTAACACAAGTGCGAAAAGTGGTTTTTCAACACTATCACAAGTGCAAAAAGTGTTTTTCCCACACGAATACAAGTGCAAAAGTGGTTTCCTGCACCAACACAAGTGCGAAAAGTGGTTTTTCAACACTAACACAAGTGCAAAAAGTGGTTTTTCAACACTAACACAAGTGCGAAAAGTGTTTTTTCCACACTAATACAAGTGCTAAAGTAGTTTCCTGCACCAACACAAGTGCGAAAAGTGGTTTTTCAACACTAACACAAGTGCGAAAAGTTGTTTTTCAACACTAACACAAGTGCAAAAAGTGGTTTTTCAACACTAACACAAGTGCGAAAAGTGTTTTTTCCACACTAATACAAGTGCAAAAGTGGTTTCCTGCACCAACACAAGTGCGAAAAGTGGTTTTTCAACACCAACACAAGTGCGAAAAGTGGTTTTTCAACACTAACACAAGTGCGAAAAGTGGTTTTTCAACACTAACACAAGTGCGAAAAGTGTTTTTTCCACACTAATACAAGTGCAAAAGTGGTTTCCTGCACCAACACAAGTGCGAAAAGTGGTTTTTCAACACTAACACAAGTGCAAAAAGTGGTTTTTCAACACTAACACAAGTGCGAAAAGTGTTTTTTCCACACTAATACAAGTGCAAAAGTGGTTTCCTGCACCAACACAAGTGCGAAAAGTGGTTTTTCAACACTAACACAAGTGCGAAAAGTTGTTTTTCAACACTAACACAAGTGCAAAAAGTGGTTTTTCAACACTAACACAAGTGCAAAAGTGGTTTCCTGCACCAACACAAGTGCGAAAAGTTGTTTTTCAACACTAACACAAGTGCGAAAAGTGGTTTTTCAACACTAACACAAGTGCGAAAAGTTGTTTTTCAACACTAACACAAGTGCGAAAAGTGTTTTTTCCACACTAATACAAGTGCGAAAAGTGTTTTTTCCACACTAATACAAGTGCAAAAGTGGTTTCCTGCACCAACACAAGTGCGAAAAGTTGTTTTTCAACACTAACACAAGTGCGAAAAGTGGTTTTTCAACACTAACACAAGTGCGAAAAGTGGTTTTTCAACACTAACACAAGTGCGAAAAGTGGTTTTTCAACACTAACACAAGTGCGAAAAGTGGTTTTTCAACACTATCACAAGTGCAAAAAGTGTTGTTTCCACACGAATACAAGTGCAAAAGTGGTTTCCTGCACCAACACAAGTGCGAAAAGTGGTTTTTCAACACTAACACAAGTGCAAAAAGTGGTTTTTCAACACTAACACAAGTGCGAAAAGTGGTTTTTCAACACCAACACAAGTGCGAAAAGTGGTTTTTCAACACTAACACAAGTGCGAAAAGTGGTTTTCAACACTAACACAAGTGCGAAAAGTGGTTTTTCAACACTAACACAAGTGCGGAAAGTGTTTTTTCCACACTAATACAAGTGCAAAAGTGGTTTCCTCCACCAACACAAGTGCGAAAAGTGGTTTTTCAACACTAACAGAAGTGCGAAAAGTGGTTTTTCAACACCATCACAAGTGCAAAAAGTGTTTTTTCCACACTAATACAAGTGCAAAAGTGGTTTCCTGCACCAACACAAGTGCGAAAAGTGGTTTTTCAACACTAACACAAGTGCGACAAGTCGTTTTTCAACACTAACACAAGTGCGAAAAGTGTTTTTTCCACACTAATAAAAGTGCAAAAGTGGTTTCCTGCACCAACACAAGTGCGAAAAGTGGTTTTTCAACACTAACACAGGTGCGAAAAGTGGTTTTTCAACACTAACACAAGTGCGAAAAGTGGTTTTTCAACAATATCACAAGTGCAAAAAGTGTTTTTTCCACACTAATACAAGTGCAAAAGTGGTTTCCTGCACCAACACAAGTGCGAAAAGTGGTTTTTCAACACTAACACAAGTGCAAAAAGTGGTTTTTCAACACTAACACAAGTGCGAAAAGTGGTTTTTCAACACTAACACAAGTGCGAAAAGTGGTTTTTTAACACTAATACAAGTGCAAAATTGGTTTCCTGCACCAACACAAGTGCGAAATGTGGTTTTTCAACACTAACACAAGTGCGAAAAGTGGTTTTTCAACACTAACACAAGTGCGAAAAGTGGTTTTTCAACACTAACACAAGTGCGAAAAGTGTTTTTTCCACACTAATACAAGTGCAAAAGTGGTTTCCTGCACCAACACAAGTGCGAAAAGTGGTTTTTCAACACTAACACAAGTGCGAAAAGTTGTTTTTCAACACTAACACAAGTGCAAAAAGTGGTTTTTCAACACTAACACAAGTGCGAAAAGTGTTTTTTCCACACTAATACAAGTGCAAAAGTGGTTTCCTGCACCAACACAAGTGCGAAAAGTGGTTTTTCAACACCAACACAAGTGCGAAAAGTGGTTTTTCAACACTAACACAAGTGCGAAAAGTGGTTTTTCAACACTAACACAAGTGCGAAAAGTGTTTTTTCCACACTAATACAAGTGCAAAAGTGGTTTCCTGCACCAACACAAGTGCGAAAAGTGGTTTTTCAACACTAACACAAGTGCGAAAAGTCGTTTTTCAACACTAACACAAGTGCGAAAAGTGGTTTTTCAACACTATCACAAGTGCAAAAAGTGTTTTTTCCACACGAATACAAGTGCAAAAGTGGTTTCCTGCACAAACACAAGTGCGAAAAGTGGTTTTTCAACACTAACACAAGTGCAAAAAGTGGTTTTTCAACACTAACACAAGTGCGAAAAGTGGTTTTTCAACACTAACACAAGTGCGAAAAGTGTTTTTTCCACACTAATACAAGTGCAAAAGTGGTTTCCTGCACCAACACAAGTGCGAAAAGTGGTTTTTCAACACTAACACAAGTGCGAAAAGTGGTTTTTCAACACTAACACAAGTGCGAAAAGTTGTTTTTCAACACTAACACAAGTGCGAAAAGTGTTTTTTCCACACTAATACAAGTGCAAAAGTGGTTTCCTGCACCAACACAAGTGCGAAAAGTGGTTTTTCAACACTAACACAAGTGCGAAAAGTGGTTTTTCAACACTAACACAAGTGCGAAAAGTGGTTTTTCAACACTATCACAAGTGCAAAAAGTGTTTTTTCCACACTAATACAAGTGCAAAAGTGGTTTCCTGCACCAACACAAGTGTGAAAAGTGGTTTTTCAACACTAACACAAGTGCGAAAAGTGGTTTTTCAACACTAACACAAGTGCGAAAAGTGGTTTTTCAACACTATCACAAGTGCAAAAAGTGTTTTTCCCACACGAATACAAGTGCAAAAGTGGTTTCCTGCACCAACACAAGTGCGAAAAGTGGTTTTTCAACACTAACACAAGTGCAAAAAGTGGTTTTTCAACACTAACACAAGTGCGAAAAGTGTTTTTTCCACACTAATACAAGTGCTAAAGTAGTTTCCTGCACCAACACAAGTGCGAAAAGTGGTTTTTCAACACTAACACAAGTGCGAAAAGTTGTTTTTCAACACTAACACAAGTGCAAAAAGTGGTTTTTCAACACTAACACAAGTGCGAAAAGTGTTTTTTCCACACTAATACAAGTGCAAAAGTGGTTTCCTGCACCAACACAAGTGCGAAAAGTGGTTTTTCAACACCAACACAAGTGCGAAAAGTGGTTTTTCAACACTAACACAAGTGCGAAAAGTGGTTTTTCAACACTAACACAAGTGCGAAAAGTGTTTTTTCCACACTAATACAAGTGCAAAAGTGGTTTCCTGCACCAACACAAGTGCGAAAAGTTGTTTTTCAACACTAACACAAGTGCGAAAAGTGGTTTTTCAACACTAACACAAGTGCGAAAAGTGGTTTTTCAACACTAACACAAGTGCGAAAAGTGGTTTTTCAACACTAACACAGGTGCGAAAAGTGGTTTTTCAACACTAACACAAGTGCGAAAAGTGGTTTTTCAACAATATCACAAGTGCAAAAAGTGTTTTTTCCACACTAATACAAGTGCAAAAGTGGTTTCCTGCACCAACACAAGTGCGAAAAGTGGTTTTTCAACACTAACACAAGTGCAAAAAGTGGTTTTTCAACACTAACACAAGTGCGAAAAGTGGTTTTTCAACACTAACACAAGTGCGAAAAGTGGTTTTTTAACACTAATACAAGTGCAAAATTGGTTTCCTGCACCAACACAAGTGCGAAATGTGGTTTTTCAACACTAACACAAGTGCGAAAAGTGGTTTTTCAACACTAACACAAGTGCGAAAAGTGGTTTTTCAACACTAACACAAGTGCGAAAAGTGTTTTTTCCACACTAATACAAGTGCAAAAGTGGTTTCCTGCACCAACACAAGTGCGAAAAGTGGTTTTTCAACACTAACACAAGTGCGAAAAGTTGTTTTTCAACACTAACACAAGTGCAAAAAGTGGTTTTTCAACACTAACACAAGTGCGAAAAGTGTTTTTTCCACACTAATACAAGTGCAAAAGTGGTTTCCTGCACCAACACAAGTGCGAAAAGTGGTTTTTCAACACCAACACAAGTGCGAAAAGTGGTTTTTCAACACTAACACAAGTGCGAAAAGTGGTTTTTCAACACTAACACAAGTGCGAAAAGTGTTTTTTCCACACTAATACAAGTGCAAAAGTGGTTTCCTGCACCAACACAAGTGCGAAAAGTGGTTTTTCAACACTAACACAAGTGCGAAAAGTCGTTTTTCAACACTAACACAAGTGCGAAAAGTGGTTTTTCAACACTATCACAAGTGCAAAAAGTGTTTTTTCCACACGAATACAAGTGCAAAAGTGGTTTCCTGCACAAACACAAGTGCGAAAAGTGGTTTTTCAACACTAACACAAGTGCAAAAAGTGGTTTTTCAACACTAACACAAGTGCGAAAAGTGGTTTTTCAACACTAACACAAGTGCGAAAAGTGTTTTTTCCACACTAATACAAGTGCAAAAGTGGTTTCCTGCACCAACACAAGTGCGAAAAGTGGTTTTTCAACACTAACACAAGTGCGAAAAGTGGTTTTTCAACACTAACACAAGTGCGAAAAGTTGTTTTTCAACACTAACACAAGTGCGAAAAGTGTTTTTTCCACACTAATACAAGTGCAAAAGTGGTTTCCTGCACCAACACAAGTGCGAAAAGTGGTTTTTCAACACTAACACAAGTGCGAAAAGTGGTTTTTCAACACTAACACAAGTGCGAAAAGTGGTTTTTCAACACTATCACAAGTGCAAAAAGTGTTTTTTCCACACTAATACAAGTGCAAAAGTGGTTTCCTGCACCAACACAAGTGTGAAAAGTGGTTTTTCAACACTAACACAAGTGCGAAAAGTGGTTTTTCAACACTAACACAAGTGCGAAAAGTGGTTTTTCAACACTATCACAAGTGCAAAAAGTGTTTTTCCCACACGAATACAAGTGCAAAAGTGGTTTCCTGCACCAACACAAGTGCGAAAAGTGGTTTTTCAACACTAACACAAGTGCAAAAAGTGGTTTTTCAACACTAACACAAGTGCGAAAAGTGTTTTTTCCACACTAATACAAGTGCTAAAGTAGTTTCCTGCACCAACACAAGTGCGAAAAGTGGTTTTTCAACACTAACACAAGTGCGAAAAGTTGTTTTTCAACACTAACACAAGTGCAAAAAGTGGTTTTTCAACACTAACACAAGTGCGAAAAGTGTTTTTTCCACACTAATACAAGTGCAAAAGTGGTTTCCTGCACCAACACAAGTGCGAAAAGTGGTTTTTCAACACCAACACAAGTGCGAAAAGTGGTTTTTCAACACTAACACAAGTGCGAAAAGTGGTTTTTCAACACTAACACAAGTGCGAAAAGTGTTTTTTCCACACTAATACAAGTGCAAAAGTGGTTTCCTGCACCAACACAAGTGCGAAAAGTTGTTTTTCAACACTAACACAAGTGCGAAAAGTGGTTTTTCAACACTAACACAAGTGCGAAAAGTGGTTTTTCAACACTAACACAAGTGCGAAAAGTGGTTTTTCAACACTAACACAAGTGCGAAAAGTGGTTTTTCAACACTATCACAAGTGCAAAAAGTGTTGTTTCCACACGAATACAAGTGCAAAAGTGGTTTCCTGCACCAACACAAGTGCGAAAAGTGGTTTTTCAACACTAACACAAGTGCAAAAAGTGGTTTTTCAACACTAACACAAGTGCGAAAAGTGGTTTTTCAACACCAACACAAGTGCGAAAAGTGGTTTTTCAACACTAACACAAGTGCGAAAAGTGGTTTTCAACACTAACACAAGTGCGAAAAGTGGTTTTTCAACACTAACACAAGTGCGGAAAGTGTTTTTTCCACACTAATACAAGTGCAAAAGTGGTTTCCTCCACCAACACAAGTGCGAAAAGTGGTTTTTCAACACTAACAGAAGTGCGAAAAGTGGTTTTTCAACACCATCACAAGTGCAAAAAGTGTTTTTTCCACACTAATACAAGTGCAAAAGTGGTTTCCTGCACCAACACAAGTGCGAAAAGTGGTTTTTCAACACTAACACAAGTGCGACAAGTCGTTTTTCAACACTAACACAAGTGCGAAAAGTGTTTTTTCCACACTAATAAAAGTGCAAAAGTGGTTTCCTGCACCAACACAAGTGCGAAAAGTGGTTTTTCAACACTAACACAGGTGCGAAAAGTGGTTTTTCAACACTAACACAAGTGCGAAAAGTGGTTTTTCAACAATATCACAAGTGCAAAAAGTGTTTTTTCCACACTAATACAAGTGCAAAAGTGGTTTCCTGCACCAACACAAGTGCGAAAAGTGGTTTTTCAACACTAACACAAGTGCAAAAAGTGGTTTTTCAACACTAACACAAGTGCGAAAAGTGGTTTTTCAACACTAACACAAGTGCGAAAAGTGGTTTTTTAACACTAATACAAGTGCAAAATTGGTTTCCTGCACCAACACAAGTGCGAAATGTGGTTTTTCAACACTAACACAAGTGCGAAAAGTGGTTTTTCAACACTAACACAAGTGCGAAAAGTGGTTTTTCAACACTAACACAAGTGCAAAAAGTGTTTTTTCCACACTAATACAAGTGCAAAAGTGGTTTCCTGCACCAACACAAGTGCAAAAAGTGGTTTTTCAACACTAACACAAGTGCGAAAAGTGGTTTTTCAACACTAACACAAGTGCGAAAAGTGTTTTTTAGACACTAATACAAGTGCAAAAGTGGTTTCCTGCACCAACACAAGTGCGAAAAGTGGTTTTTCAACACTAACCCAAGTGCGAAAAGTGGTTTTTCAACACTAACACAAATGCGAAAAGTTGTTTTTCAACACTAACACAAGTGCGAAAAGTGTTTTTTCCACACTAATACAAGTGCAAAAGTGGTTTCCTGCACCAACACAAGTGCGAAAAGTGGTTTTTCAACACTAAAACAAGTGCGAAAAGTGGTTTTTCAACACTAACACAAGTGCAAAAAGTGGTTTTTCAACACTAACACAAGTGCGAAAAGTGTTTTTTCCACACTAATACAAGTGCAAAAGTGGTTTCCTGCACCAACACAAGTGCGAAAAGTGGTTTTTCAACACTAACACAAGTGCGAAATGTGGTTTTTCAACACTAACACAAGTGCGAAAAGTGGTTTTTCAACACTATCACAAGTGCAAAAAGTGTTTTTTCCACACTAATACAAGTGCAAAAGTGGTTTCCTGCACCAACACAAGTGCGAAAAGTGGTTTTTCAACACTAACACAAGTGCGAAAAGTGGTTTTTCAACACTAACACAAGTTCGAAAAGCGTTTTTTCCACATTAATACATGTGCAAAAGTGGTTTCCTGCACCAACACAAGTGCGAAAAGTGGTTTTTCAACACTAACACAAGTGCGAAAAGTGGTTTTTCAACACTAACACAAGTGCGAAAAGTGGTTTTTCAACACTATCACAAGTGCAAAAAGTGTTTTTTCCACACTAATACAAGTGCAAAAGTGGTTTCCTGCACCAACACAAGTGTGAAAAGTGGTTTTTCAACACTAACACAAGTGCGAAAAGTGGTTTTTCAACACTAACACAAGTGCGAAAAGTGGTTTTTCAACACTATCACAAGTGCAAAAAGTGTTTTTCCCACACGAATACAAGTGCAAAAGTGGTTTCCTGCACCAACACAAGTGCGAAAAGTGGTTTTTCAACACTAACACAAGTGCAAAAAGTGGTTTTTCAACACTAACACAAGTGCGAAAAGTGTTTTTTCCACACTAATACAAGTGCAAAAGTGGTTTCCTGCACCAACACAAGTGCGAAAAGTGGTTTTTCAACACTAACACAAGTGCGAAAAGTTGTTTTTCAACACTAACACAAGTGCAAAAAGTGGTTTTTCAACACTAACACAAGTGCGAAAAGTGTTTTTTCCACACTAATACAAGTGCAAAAGTGGTTTCCTGCACCAACACAAGTGCGAAAAGTGGTTTTTCAACACCAACACAAGTGCGAAAAGTGGTTTTTCAACACTAACACAAGTGCGAAAAGTGGTTTTTCAACACTAATACAAGTGCAAAAGTGGTTTCCTGCACCAACACAAGTCCAAAAGTGGTTTCCTGCACCAACACAAGTGCGAAAAGTTGTTTTTCAACACTAACACAAGTGCGAAAAGTGGTTTTTCAACACTAACACAAGTGCGAAAAGTGGTTTTTCAACACTAACACAAGTGCGAAAAGTGGTTTTTCAACACTAACACAAGTGCGAAAAGTGGTTTTTCAACACTATCACAAGTGCAAAAAGTGTTGTTTCCACACGAATACAAGTGCAAAAGTGGTTTCCTGCACCAACACAAGTGCGAAAAGTGGTTTTTCAACACTAACACAAGTGCAAAAAGTGGTTTTTCAACACTAACACAAGTGCGAAAAGTGGTTTTTCAACACTAACACAAGTGCGAAAAGTGTTTTTTCAACACTAATACAAGTGCAAAAGTGGTTTCCTGCACCAACACAAGTGCGAAAAGTGGTTTTTCAACACTAACACAAGTGCGAAAAGTGGTTTTTCAACACTAACACAAGTGCGAAAAGTGGTTTTTCAACACTAACACAAGTGCGGAAAGTGTTTTTTCCACACTAATACAAGTGCAAAAGTGGTTTCCTCCACCAACACAAGTGCGAAAAGTGGTTTTTCAACACTAACAGAAGTGCGAAAAGTGGTTTTTCAACACCATCACAAGTGCAAAAAGTGTTTTTTCCACACTAATACAAGTGCAAAAGTGGTTTCCTGCACCAACACAAGTGCGAAAAGTGGTTTTTCAACACTAACACAAGTGCGACAAGTCGTTTTTCAACACTAACACAAGTGCGAAAAGTGTTTTTTCCACACTAATAAAAGTGCAAAAGTGGTTTCCTGCACCAACACAAGTGCGAAAAGTGGTTTTTCAACACTAACACAGGTGCGAAAAGTGGTTTTTCAACACTAACACAAGTGCGAAAAGTGGTTTTTCAACAATATCACAAGTGCAAAAAGTGTTTTTTCCACACTAATACAAGTGCAAAAGTGGTTTCCTGCACCAACACAAGTGCGAAAAGTGGTTTTTCAACACTAACACAAGTGCAAAAAGTGGTTTTTCAACACTAACACAAGTGCGAAAAGTGGTTTTTCAACACTAACACAAGTGCGAAAAGTGGTTTTTTAACACTAATACAAGTGCAAAAGTGGTTTCCTGCACCAACACAAGTGCGAAATGTGGTTTTTCAACACTAACACAAGTGCGAAAAGTGGTTTTTCAACACTAACACAAGTGCGAAAAGTGGTTTTTCAACACTAACACAAGTGCAAAAAGTGTTTTTTCCACACTAATACAAGTGCAAAAGTGGTTTCCTGCACCAACACAAGTGCAAAAAGTGGTTTTTCAACACTAACACAAGTGCGAAAAGTGGTTTTTCAACACTAACACAAGTGCGAAAAGTGTTTTTTAGACACTAATACAAGTGCAAAAGTGGTTTCCTGCACCAACACAAGTGCGAAAAGTGGTTTTTCAACACTAACCCAAGTGCGAAAAGTGGTTTTTCAACACTAACACAAATGCGAAAAGTTGTTTTTCAACACTAACACAAGTGCGAAAAGTGTTTTTTCCACACTAATACAAGTGCAAAAGTGGTTTCCTGCACCAACACAAGTGCGAAAAGTGGTTTTTCAACACTAACACAAGTGCGAAAAGTGGTTTTTCAACACTAACACAAGTGCAAAAAGTGGTTTTTCAACACTAACACAAGTGCGAAAAGTGTTTTTTCCACACTAATACAAGTGCAAAAGTGGTTTCCTGCACCAACACAAGTGCGAAAAGTGGTTTTTCAACACTAACACAAGTGCGAAATGTGGTTTTTCAACACTAACACAAGTGCGAAAAGTGGTTTTTCAACACTATCACAAGTGCGAAAAGTGTTTTTTCCACACTAATACAAGTGCAAAAGAGGTTTCCTGCACCAACACAAGTGCGAAAAGTGGTTTTTCAACACTAACACAAGTGCGAAAAGTGGTTTTTCAACACTAACACAAGTTCGAAAAGCGTTTTTTCCACATTAATACAAGTGCAAAAGTGGTTTCCTGCACCAACACAAGTGCGAAAAGTGGTTTTTCAACACTAACACAAGTGCGAAAAGTGGTTTTTCAACACTAACACAAGTGCGAAAAGTGGTTTTTCAACACTATCACAAGTGCAAAAAGTGTTTTTTCCACACTAATACAAGTGCAAAAGTGGTTTCCTGCACCAACACAAGTGTGAAAAGTGGTTTTTCAACACTAACACAAGTGCGAAAAGTGGTTTTTCAACACTAACACAAGTGCGAAAAGTGGTTTTTCAACACTATCACAAGTGCAAAAAGTGTTTTTCCCACACGAATACAAGTGCAAAAGTGGTTTCCTGCACCAACACAAGTGCGAAAAGTGGTTTTTCAACACTAACACAAGTGCAAAAAGTGGTTTTTCAACACTAACACAAGTGCGAAAAGTGTTTTTTCCACACTAATACAAGTGCAAAAGTGGTTTCCTGCACCAACACAAGTGCGAAAAGTGGTTTTTCAACACTAACACAAGTGCGAAAAGTTGTTTTTCAACACTAACACAAGTGCAAAAAGTGGTTTTTCAACACTAACACAAGTGCGAAAAGTGTTTTTTCCACACTAATACAAGTGCAAAAGTGGTTTCCTGCACCAACACAAGTGCGAAAAGTGGTTTTTCAACACCAACACAAGTGCGAAAAGTGGTTTTTCAACACTAACACAAGTGCGAAAAGTGGTTTTTCAACACTAACACAAGTGCGAAAAGTGTTTTTTCCACACTAATACAAGTGCAAAAGTGGTTTCCTGCACCAACACAAGTGCGAAAAGTGGTTTTTCAACACTAACACAAGTGCGAAAAGTGGTTTTTCAACACTAACACAAGTGCGAAAAGTGGTTTTTCAACACTATCACAAGTGCAAAAAGTGTTTTTTCCACACGAATACAAGTGCAAAAGTGGTTTCCTGCACCAACACAAGTGCGAAAAGTGGTTTTTCAACACTAACACAAGTGCAAAAAGTGGTTTTTCAACACTAACACAAGTGCGAAAAGTGGTTTTTCAACACTAACACAAGTGCGAAAAGTGTTTTTTCCACACTAATACAAGTGCAAAAGTGGTTTCCTGCACCAACACAAGTGCGAAAAGTGGTTTTTCAACACTAACACAAGTGCGAAAAGTGGTTTTTCAACACTAACACAAGTGCGAAAAGTGGTTTTTTAACACTATCACAAGTGCAAAAAGTGTTTTTTCCACACTAATACAAGTGCAAAAGTGGTTTCCTGCACCAACACAAGTGTGAAAAGTGGTTTTTCAACACTAACACAAGTGCGAAAAGTGGTTTTTCAACACTAACACAAGTGCGAAAAGTGGTTTTTCAACACTATCACAAGTGCAAAAAGTGTTTTTCCCACACGAATACAAGTGCAAAAGTGGTTTCCTGCACCAACACAAGTGCGAAAAGTGGTTTTTCAACACTAACACAAGTGCAAAAAGTGGTTTTTCAACACTAACACAAGTGCGAAAAGTGTTTTTTCCACACTAATACAAGTGCTAAAGTGGTTTCCTGCACCAACACAAGTGCAAAAGTGGTTTCCTGCACCAACACAAGTGTGAAAAGTGGTTTTTCAACACTAACACAAGTGCGAAAAGTGGTTTTTCAACACTAACACAAGTGCGAAAAGTGGTTTTTCAACACTATCACAAGTGCAAAAAGTGTTTTTCCCACACGAATACAAGTGCAAAAGTGGTTTCCTGCACCAACACAAGTGCGAAAAGTGGTTTTTCAACACTAACACAAGTGCAAAAAGTGGTTTTTCAACACTAACACAAGTGCGAAAAGTGGTTTTTCAACACTAACACAAGTGCAAAAAGTGTTTTTTCCACACTAATACAAGTGCAAAAGTGGTTTCCTGCACCAACACAAGTGCAAAAAGTGGTTTTTCAACACTAACACAAGTGCGAAAAGTGGTTTTTCAACACTAACACAAGTGCGAAAAGTGTTTTTTAGACACTAATACAAGTGCAAAAGTGGTTTCCTGCACCAACACAAGTGCGAAAAGTGGTTTTTCAACACTAACCCAAGTGCGAAAAGTGGTTTTTCAACACTAACACAAATGCGAAAAGTTGTTTTTCAACACTAACACAAGTGCGAAAAGTGTTTTTTCCACACTAATACAAGTGCAAAAGTGGTTTCCTGCACCAACACAAGTGCGAAAAGTGGTTTTTCAACACTAACACAAGTGCGAAAAGTGGTTTTTCAACACTAACACAAGTGCAAAAAGTGGTTTTTCAACACTAACACAAGTGCGAAAAGTGTTTTTTCCACACTAATACAAGTGCAAAAGTGGTTTCCTGCACCAACACAAGTGCGAAAAGTGGTTTTTCAACACTAACACAAGTGCGAAATGTGGTTTTTCAACACTAACACAAGTGCGAAAAGTGGTTTTTCAACACTATCACAAGTGCGAAAAGTGTTTTTTCCACACTAATACAAGTGCAAAAGAGGTTTCCTGCACCAACACAAGTGCGAAAAGTGGTTTTTCAACACTAACACAAGTGCGAAAAGTGGTTTTTCAACACTAACACAAGTTCGAAAAGCGTTTTTTCCACATTAATACAAGTGCAAAAGTGGTTTCCTGCACCAACACAAGTGCGAAAAGTGGTTTTTCAACACTAACACAAGTGCGAAAAGTGGTTTTTCAACACTAACACAAGTGCGAAAAGTGGTTTTTCAACACTATCACAAGTGCAAAAAGTGTTTTTTCCACACTAATACAAGTGCAAAAGTGGTTTCCTGCACCAACACAAGTGTGAAAAGTGGTTTTTCAACACTAACACAAGTGCGAAAAGTGGTTTTTCAACACTAACACAAGTGCGAAAAGTGGTTTTTCAACACTATCACAAGTGCAAAAAGTGTTTTTCCCACACGAATACAAGTGCAAAAGTGGTTTCCTGCACCAACACAAGTGCGAAAAGTGGTTTTTCAACACTAACACAAGTGCAAAAAGTGGTTTTTCAACACTAACACAAGTGCGAAAAGTGTTTTTTCCACACTAATACAAGTGCAAAAGTGGTTTCCTGCACCAACACAAGTGCGAAAAGTGGTTTTTCAACACTAACACAAGTGCGAAAAGTTGTTTTTCAACACTAACACAAGTGCAAAAAGTGGTTTTTCAACACTAACACAAGTGCGAAAAGTGTTTTTTCCACACTAATACAAGTGCAAAAGTGGTTTCCTGCACCAACACAAGTGCGAAAAGTGGTTTTTCAACACCAACACAAGTGCGAAAAGTGGTTTTTCAACACTAACACAAGTGCGAAAAGTGGTTTTTCAACACTAACACAAGTGCGAAAAGTGTTTTTTCCACACTAATACAAGTGCAAAAGTGGTTTCCTGCACCAACACAAGTGCGAAAAGTGGTTTTTCAACACTAACACAAGTGCGAAAAGTGGTTTTTCAACACTAACACAAGTGCGAAAAGTGGTTTTTCAACACTATCACAAGTGCAAAAAGTGTTTTTTCCACACGAATACAAGTGCAAAAGTGGTTTCCTGCACCAACACAAGTGCGAAAAGTGGTTTTTCAACACTAACACAAGTGCAAAAAGTGGTTTTTCAACACTAACACAAGTGCGAAAAATGGTTTTTCAACACTAACACAAGTGCGAAAAGTGTTTTTTCCACACTAATACAAGTGCAAAAGTGGTTTCCTGCACCAACACAAGTGCGAAAAGTGGTTTTTCAACACTAACACAAGTGCGAAAAGTGGTTTTTCAACACTAACACAAGTGCGAAAAGTGTTTTTTCCACACTAATACAAGTGCAAAAGTGGTTTCCTGCACCAACACAAGTGCGAAAAGTGGTTTTTCAACACTAACACAAGTGCGAAAAGTGGTTTTTCAACACTAACACAAGTGCGAAAAGTGGTTTTTCAACACTATCACAAGTGCAAAAAGTGTTTTTTCCACACGAATACAAGTGCAAAAGTGGTTTCCTGCACCAACACAAGTGCGAAAAGTGGTTTTTCAACACTAACACAAGTGCAAAAAGTGGTTTTTCAACACTAACACAAGTGCGAAAAGTGGTTTTTCAACACTAACACAAGTGCGAAAAGTGTTTTTTCCACACTAATACAAGTGCAAAAGTGGTTTCCTGCACCAACACAAGTGCGAAAAGTGGTTTTTCAACACTAACACAAGTGCGAAAAGTGGTTTTTCAACACTAACACAAGTGCGAAAAGTGGTTTTTTAACACTATCACAAGTGCAAAAAGTGTTTTTTCCACACTAATACAAGTGCAAAAGTGGTTTCCTGCACCAACACAAGTGTGAAAAGTGGTTTTTCAACACTAATACAAGTGCGAAAAGTGGTTTTTCAACACTAACACAAGTGCGAAAAGTGGTTTTTCAACACTATCACAAGTGCAAAAAGTGTTTTTCCCACACGAATACAAGTGCAAAAGTGGTTTCCTGCACCAACACAAGTGCGAAAAGTGGTTTTTCAACACTAACACAAGTGCAAAAAGTGGTTTTTCAACACTAACACAAGTGCGAAAAGTGTTTTTTCCACACTAATACAAGTGCTAAAGTGGTTTCCTGCACCAACACAAGTGCGAAAAGTGGTTTTTCAACACTAACACAAGTGCGAAAAGTTGTTTTTCAACACTAACACAAGTGCAAAAAGTGGTTTTTCAACACTAACACAAGTGCGAAAAGTGTTTTTTCCACACTAATACAAGTGCAAAAGTGGTTTCCTGCACCAACACAAGTGCGAAAAGTGGTTTTTCAACACCAACACAAGTGCGAAAAGTGGTTTTTCAACACTAACACAAGTGCGAAAAGTGGTTTTTCAACACTAACACAAGTGCGAAAAGTGTTTTTTCCACACTAATACAAGTGCAAAAGTGGTTTCCTGCACCAACACAAGTGCGAAAAGTTGTTTTTCAACACTAACACAAGTGCGAAAGTGGTTTTTCAACACTAACACAAGTGCGAAAAGTGGTTTTTCAACACTAACACAAGTGCGAAAAGTGGTTTTTCAACACTAACACAAGTGCGAAAAGTGGTTTTTCAACACTATCACAAGTGCAAAAAGTGTTGTTTCCACACGAATACAAGTGCAAAAGTGGTTTCCTGCACCAACACAAGTGCGAAAAGTGGTTTTTCAACACTAACACAAGTGCAAAAAGTGGTTTTTCAACACTAACACAAGTGCGAAAAGTGGTTTTTCAACACTAACACAAGTGCGAAAAGTGTTTTTTCAACACTAATACAAGTGCAAAAGTGGTTTCCTGCACCAACACAAGTGCGAAAAGTGGTTTTTCAACACTAACACAAGTGCGAAAAGTGGTTTTTCAACACTAACACAAGTGCGAAAAGTGGTTTTTCAACACTAACACAAGTGCGGAAAGTGTTTTTTCCACACTAATACAAGTGCAAAAGTGGTTTCCTCCACCAACACAAGTGCGAAAAGTGGTTTTTCAACACTAACAGAAGTGCGAAAAGTGGTTTTTCAACACCATCACAAGTGCAAAAAGTGTTTTTTCCACACTAATACAAGTGCAAAAGTGGTTTCCTGCACCAACACAAGTGCGAAAAGTGGTTTTTCAACACTAACACAAGTGCGACAAGTCGTTTTTCAACACTAACACAAGTGCAAAAAGTGTTTTTTCCACACTAATACAAGTGCAAAAGTGGTTTCCTGCACCAACACAAGTGCGAAAAGTGGTTTTTCAACACACACAAGTGCGAAAAGTGGTTTTTCAACACTAACACAAGTGCGAAAAGTGGTTTTTCAACACTAACACAAGTGCGAAAAGTGGTTTTTCAACACTAACACAAGTGCAAAAAGTGGTTTTTCAACACTAACACAAGTGCGAAAAGTGTTTTTTCCACACTAATACAAGTGCAAAAGTGGTTTCCTGCACCAACACAAGTGCGAAAAGTGGTTTTTCAACACTAACACAAGTGCGAAATGTGGTTTTTCAACACTAACACAAGTGCGAAAAGTGGTTTTTCAACACTATCACAAGTGCGAAAAGTGTTTTTTCCACACTAATACAAGTGCAAAAGTGGTTTCCTGCACCAACACAAGTGCGAAAAGTGGTTTTTCAACACTAACACAAGTGCGAAAAGTGGTTTTTCAACACTAACACAAATTCGAAAAGCGTTTTTTCCACATTAATACAAGTGCAAAAGTGGTTTCCTGCACCAACACAAGTGCGAAAAGTGGTTTTTCAACACTAACACAAGTGCGAAAAGTGGTTTTTCAACACTAACACAAGTGCGAAAAGTGGTTTTTCAACACTATCACAAGTGCAAAAAGTGTTTTTTCCACACTAATACAAGTGCAAAAGTGGTTTCCTGCACCAACACAAGTGTGAAAAGTGGTTTTTCAACACTAACACAAGTGCAAAAAGTGGTTTTTCAACACTAACACAAGTGCGAAAAGTGGTTTTTCAACACTATCACAAGTGCAAAAAGTGTTTTTCCCACACGAATACAAGTGCAAAAGTGGTTTCCTGCACCAACACAAGTGCGAAAAGTGGTTTTTCAACACTAACACAAGTGCAAAAAGTGGTTTTTCAACACTAACACAAGTGCGAAAAGTGTTTTTTCCACACTAATACAAGTGCAAAAGTGGTTTCCTGCACCAACACAAGTGCGAAAAGTGGTTTTTCAACACTAACACAAGTGCGAAAAGTTGTTTTTCAACACTAACACAAGTGCAAAAAGTGGTTTTTCAACACTAACACAAGTGCGAAAAGTGTTTTTTCCACACTAATACAAGTGCAAAAGTGGTTTCCTGCACCAACACAAGTGCGAAAAGTGGTTTTTCAACACCAACACAAGTGCGAAAAGTGGTTTTTCAACACTAACACAAGTGCGAAAAGTGGTTTTTCAACACTAACACAAGTGCGAAAAGTGTTTTTTCCACACTAATACAAGTGCAAAAGTGGTTTCCTGCACCAACACAAGTGCGAAAAGTGGTTTTTCAACACTAACACAAGTGCGAAAAGTGGTTTTTCAACACTAACACAAGTGCGAAAAGTGGTTTTTCAACACTATCACAAGTGCAAAAAGTGTTTTTTCCACACGAATACAAGTGCAAAAGTGGTTTCCTGCACCAACACAAGTGCGAAAAGTGGTTTTTCAACACTAACACAAGTGCAAAAAGTGGTTTTTCAACACTAACACAAGTGCGAAAAGTGGTTTTTCAACACTAACACAAGTGCGAAAAGTGTTTTTTCCACACTAATACAAGTGCAAAAGTGGTTTCCTGCACCAACACAAGTGCGAAAAGTGGTTTTTCAACACTAACACAAGTGCGAAAAGTGGTTTTTCAACACTAACACAAGTGCGAAAAGTTGTTTTTCAACACTAACACAAGTGTGAAAAGTGTTTTTTCCACACTAATACAAGTGCAAAAGTGGTTTCCTGCACCAACACAAGTGCGAAAAGTGGTTTTTCAACACTAACACAAGTGCGAAAAGTGGTTTTTCAACACTAACACAAGTGCGAAAAGTGGTTTTTTAACACTATCACAAGTGCAAAAAGTGTTTTTTCCACACTAATACAAGTGCAAAAGTGGTTTCCTGCACCAACACAAGTGTGAAAAGTGGTTTTTCAACACTAACACAAGTGCGAAAAGTGGTTTTTCAACACTAACACAAGTGCGAAAAGTGGTTTTTCAACACTATCACAAGTGCAAAAAGTGTTTTTCCCACACGAATACAAGTGCAAAAGTGGTTTCCTGCACCAACACAAGTGCGAAAAGTGGTTTTTCAACACTAACACAAGTGCAAAAAGTGGTTTTTCAACACTAACACAAGTGCGAAAAGTGTTTTTTCCACACTAATACATGTGCTAAAGTGGTTTCCTGCACCAACACAAGTGCGAAAAGTGGTTTTTCAACACTAACACAAGTGCGAAAAGTTGTTTTTCAACACTAACACAAGTGCAAAAAGTGGTTTTTCAACACTAACACAAGTGCGAAAAGTGTTTTTTCCACACTAATACAAGTGCAAAAGTGGTTTCCTGCACCAACACAAGTGCGAAAAGTGGTTTTTCAACACCAACACAAGTGCGAAAAGTGGTTTTTCAACACTAACACAAGTGCGAAAAGTGGTTTTTCAACACTAACACAAGTGCGAAAAGTGTTTTTTCCACACTAATACAAGTGCAAAAGTGGTTTCCTGCACCAACACAAGTGCGAAAAGTTGTTTTTCAACACTAACACAAGTGCGAAAAGTGGTTTTTCAACACTAACACAAGTGCGAAAAGTGGTTTTTCAACACTAACACAAGTGCGAAAAGTGTTTTTTCCACACTAATACAAGTGCAAAAGTGGTTTCCTGCACCAACACAAGTGCGAAAAGTGGTTTTTCAACACTAACACAAGTGCGAAAAGTGGTTTTTCAACACTAACACAAGTGCGAAAAGTTGTTTTTCAACACTAACACAAGTGCGAAAAGTGTTTTTTCCACACTAATACAAGTGCAAAAGTGGTTTCCTGCACCAACACAAGTGCGAAAAGTGGTTTTTCAACACTAACACAAGTGCGAAAAGTGGTTTTTCAACACTAACACAAGTGCGAAAAGTGGTTTTTTAACACTATCACAAGTGCAAAAAGTGTTTTTTCCACACTAATACAAGTGCAAAAGTGGTTTCCTGCACCAACACAAGTGTGAAAAGTGGTTTTTCAACACTAACACAAGTGCGAAAAGTGGTTTTTCAACACTAACACAAGTGCGAAAAGTGGTTTTTCAACACTATCACAAGTGCAAAAAGTGTTTTTCCCACACGAATACAAGTGCAAAAGTGGTTTCCTGCACCAACACAAGTGCGAAAAGTGGTTTTTCAACACTAACACAAGTGCAAAAAGTGGTTTTTCAACACTAACACAAGTGCGAAAAGTGTTTTTTCCACACTAATACATGTGCTAAAGTGGTTTCCTGCACCAACACAAGTGCGAAAAGTGGTTTTTCAACACTAACACAAGTGCGAAAAGTTGTGTTTCAACACTAACACAAGTGCAAAAAGTGGTTTTTCAACACTAACACAAGTGCGAAAAGTGTTTTTTCCACACTAATACAAGTGCAAAAGTGGTTTCCTGCACCAACACAAGTGCGAAAAGTGGTTTTTCAACACCAACACAAGTGCGAAAAGTGGTTTTTCAACACTAACACAAGTGCGAAAAGTGGTTTTTCAACACTAACACAAGTGCGAAAAGTGTTTTTTCCACACTAATACAAGTGCAAAAGTGGTTTCCTGCACCAACACAAGTGCGAAAAGTTGTTTTTCAACACTAACACAAGTGCGAAAAGTGGTTTTTCAACACTAACACAAGTGCGAAAAGTGGTTTTTCAACACTAACACAAGTGCGAAAAGTGGTTTTTCAACACTAACACAAGTGCGAAAAGTGGTTTTTCAACACTATCACAAGTGCAAAAAGTGTTGTTTCCACACGAATACAAGTGCAAAAGTGGTTTCCTGCACCAACACAAGTGCGAAAAGTGGTTTTTCAACACTAACACAAGTGCAAAAAGTGGTTTTTCAACACTAACACAAGTGCGAAAAGTGGTTTTTCAACACTAACACAAGTGCGAAAAGTGTTTTTTCAACACTAATACAAGTGCAAAAGTGGTTTCCTGCACCAACACAAGTGCGAAAAGTGGTTTTTCAACACTAACACAAGTGCGAAAAGTGGTTTTTCAACACTAACACAACTGCGAAAAGTGGTTTTTCAACACTAACACAAGTGCGGAAAGTGTTTTTTCCACACTAATACAAGTGCAAAAGTGGTTTCCTCCACCAACACAAGTGCGAAAAGTGGTTTTTCAACACTAACAGAAGTGCGAAAAGTGGTTTTTCAACACCATCACAAGTGCAAAAAGTGTTTTTTCCACACTAATACAAGTGCAAAAGTGGTTTCCTGCACCAACACAAGTGCGAAAAGTGGTTTTTCAACACTAACACAAGTGCGACAAGTCGTTTTTCAACACTAACACAAGTGCGAAAAGTGTTTTTTCCACACTAATAAAAGTGCAAAAGTGGTTTCCTGCACCAACACAAGTGCGAAAAGTGGTTTTTCAACACTAACACAGGTGCGAAAAGTGGTTTTTCAACACTAACACAAGTGCGAAAAGTGGTTTTTCAACAATATCACAAGTGCAAAAAGTGTTTTTTCCACACTAATACAAGTGCAAAAGTGGTTTCCTGCACCAACACAAGTAGTCAGGTTCATTATGTTCAGATTTATAATTTCGTTCTTTTTTTGTGGAGATTAGCAAACCTATACATTTTTGGAAAGCTTATAGCACCAGGAATCCGAAAAACCATGTTTCCATTTGCGCAAATTTTTCTTTGGCGGCCATATTGGATTTTCAAAATGGCCACCATCGGAAACCTATTTTTCGCGATATCTCAACATCCGAACCACCTAGAGTGCTGATTCCAACACCTATACCCACATTTTTGGGGATGAGGAATCACATGAAGCCATCTAAAATAATCTACACCTACCCTGGGATACCAGGTGGCAGCCTACAGCGGATTTTCAAGATGGCCACTTTCAGGAAACATGTTTTTTTCTGAATATGTATACCACATTGAGTGATGTTTCGCCTCAGTACAGTCATAGTCATAAATGGGATCATTTCAACATGTTCAGTTCATGTACATGGAAAGTCATTATATCAGACCTAATAGTTCATTTAAAATAAACCTCATGAAGCTCACAATTACTTACCTGTTGTCGTTTTATATATTTGCAGGTCTTGAGAGAAGATGAGTGAAGTTACGACTCAGCCCACACAGTGGCAGCACTGCATAATTTGTCAAACCGCTTCAGCAAAATATGGAACGCTTGTCCAGCAGCCCAAACCGGACTCGTTTGAACACTTGCTACAAACCCTTAATGATAGAGCAGCCTACCATGATGGAAAATATGTTAAAATTCACAGTCGCTTAAAGGATGAAACAAGTGAAAGTCTGCAATTCAATAATGCAGTTTGGCATCGTATCTGTTATTCAAATGCAACCAACAAAGAGAAGGTACAACGTGCCAAAGACCGCCATCAATATCACATTTCAGCCGGCTCCTACACAGAGAAAAAACGTGGACAAAAGCGAAAAAGCACAGAACTGGACGAACCATCAACTTCCACCACCAGTCCGTTTACACGTTCTGCAACAGCTCCATTCATTAAGGAACATTGCTTTTTCTGCCAGGAAGATAACGAGCAAAAATTGTACACATTGAGAACAGAAAACGGTGGGAAAGCATTACACGATGCTGTGGAGCTGTCTGGAAATCTCACCCTGCAAACTAGGTTAAACACATCCATCTCACCCACTGATGCACATGCAATCGATGTTCAATACCACAAGTCATGTTGGACAACAAATGTATTCCATGTGTTACGTACCAAGGATAACAAGGGAACAACAGAGAGAGGTCATCCGTTTCAAACATCATGTTTGATTGAGTTGATTAGCCTTGTCGACTGTCAAACTCAGAATAAACAATACTTATCCATGGCACATATTGAAACAACATACATCAACTTGCTTGGTGGCACAGATGCATTGGCGCACCACTTCCCTGCATATAGTAGACACTGGCTCAAGGAGAGAATTCTTCTAGAACTACCACACGTAACGTCTGTTAGGCAAAAGGACAGGAGAAAACCTTCTGTTCTTTACTCCCCAGATGCATGCGAATCCGATATGGTTCAGTCTGCCATGATAGAAAGTGAAGTAGACGATCTGAATATTATCTATAAAGCAGCAAAGGCATTGCGCAGAATTATCAAGAACTTCCACCAACAGGAAAACTCATCCGATGCTATACAGGTCACTAGCAGCACAGATGATGTTCCAGCAGCACTCCACGCAATGATCAGATGGGTTATGGTGGGGCCAACAGAAACACTAGAAACTGAAAAACGAACCACTCACGTTAACAGAGAAGTACTCACTGTTAGTCAGATGCTATTGGGTGGATTCAAATCTGACAAGCAAGTGAACTATAGGCCCAAAACTGATTCTGCGACCTTCCGATCAACCAAATCACAAGAAACTCCACAGTCTCTAGGATTAGCCTTGGCAGTTCACCATGACACAAGAAACAAGAAACTCCTGGAAAGTCTCTGCTCTCAAGGTTACTGTGTCTCGTACAGTCGTGTTATGCACCTCGAAACAGCCCTAGCAAATGCCATTGTGGAAAACACCCTGAAGTTCCAAGGACTTTATGTTCCTCCATTTTTGAAGAAGGGAACTTTTGTGTTTTTTGCAGCTGATAACACAGACTTTGCTGAAGACAGCGTGGATGGCAAAGGGACAACCCATGGAACAATCATTGCTGTTTATCAAAAACGTGACACTCAAGGAGAAACATTGGCGCCACAACTGAGCATAGCTGACACTACCAGTTTGTCAGTGACCCCGTACCAGGTTCCTATGCTTCATTGTGACAAGCCGGTGCCGAAAACCATAAAGAGAACAGACACATTCCACATCAGCAAGGATGGTATATCACCAGCGTATCACCTTACACATCTAGGATGGTTGGTTGCTTCTATGATCACCAGAATGCAGAAATCAAACAGCACATATATACCTGGTTGGGCAGGATACCACTCATTGCTGTCGGGTAGTCACAGTTTGACACAAGTCGGAGTCTTACCCCTTCTACCTGAAGTAGCACACGAGTGGTCGACTCTTCTGACCGTCATCTCTCAGACAACTCAGCTAAAGAACTTAGTTGTTGGTACAAGCCACCCTACAGTCATTTCCTGGGATATGGCCCTCTATGAAAAGGTGATAAGGCTGCTGGATGCAAGGCCAGACCTGAAAGGTACCGTTGTACCTCGGCTTGGCGAGCTGCATGTGGTCATGGCTGCTTTGAGAGCCCTGGGTACTTCCATTGAGAACTCAGGTATTGATGACGCGTGGATAGAGGCCGACCTCTACGGACCTTCAACAACAAGGCAGATCCTGAGATGTTCGCATTACAAACGCACTCTCTGTGCTCATATTTATTCATATATAGCACTTTATGAAATGGCGCTGGACCTGTTCTTCAAAGATTATCCACAGTTGAAAGCCGTTTGCTCAGATATGTCAGAAGAAATAGACGAGGCATGTTCAGAAAAGGACAAGTTCACCAAAGCCACAAGTGTGAAAGAAGCCAACACAAAACTGTTGAATGTCATCACTACAGCTGATGTTGTGAACATATTCAAGACTTGGGAAACAGAACAATCCAAAAAAGCCATGTTCAAGTCCTTGATGAATTACCTGCATCGAGTGGAGACAATTCTGTTCTTTGTGGAAGCTTCTCGGGACGCAGATCTCAAACTCCACCTCGAATCTGGTGAGGCACTCAGCAAGCTATTTTTCTCCATGGATCGTATCAAATACAAACGTCTTTGGCCGCGATACATAGCAGATATGTATGACCTGAGGAAGACGCATCCGGCCACATACAGGGAACTCGAGAATGGAAATATCTCAGTAACGAAATCTAGCATCCCCTTTGTATCAATCGGTGCAGACCACGCTTGTGAACAGGAAAACAGAGCAATGAAGGTTCATTCTGGACTTCCAGGCATCTCCAATAATGCCAATGCAAGGCAGAGATTCTTTATGGCCTCTCCAGAATTGTCACGGCTGACCAGAGAATTCAAAGATCAGTTCGACACCAAAACAGACAAAGTGACAGAACACCACGAACTTAGTCCGAGGGCAGTGAATCTGAACAATACAGCGGTTGAAAAGATCAAGGCTGCTATCATGAGTCATGGCAATCCATTTACCACAGAAGGAAATAGCATATACAACTTGATCACACATGCCTATGTCCCAGAGGAGCACACGTCACAAATCCTGAATATCGACAACATTGGTCAACACTTGTACGAAGAGTATGTTGACGAAAGAATCAACGGAACAGTCAGCTTATTTGCACCCGTGAAAAAAGAAAACAACACGATGTACTTGTCTGGTGTGAAGAAGACCAAGATCATGCTCAGGGACAAGTCAGTCGACTTGAAGGAAACAAAAGACTTGTATGGAAGGCTGATGATATTGACAAAATCAAGCCGTGATGTTGACCAGAAAGACGCAATAGGCAACTACGAATTCACCCTTACACCTCGCGCCTTGTTCGCACCAAACGGTGACCTGCTTCCTTGCCTTGACAAGTCAAAGTTAATCCATCTCCTTGTGAAACATGGAGACTTAGCTCCGGGTGACTTAGCTCCGACCTCAAGTCCTCAAGCTCAAGTCCATAACTCTGCAGCTATGAAAATAGCAGTAGTCGACGCCATGGTTCTTGTACAGAAATTGTCGACAAAACCAGCTGCAACAGTAACCGTTGAAGATCTCAGTGTCAGCTTTAATACCAGATTGATGTCACTGACAAGACATTTTGACGAAGTTATCCTCGTGTTTGATACTTACAAGGCCGATTCGTTGAAGCAAAGCACAAGACAAAAAAGACGAGGGGGGCACAATCCAGTCCAGTACCAAGTGAAGGACAATACCAAGATCCAACACATCACCATGAAGCGGTTCTTGTCACACGATCAGACAAAGTCAGATTTGGCAGAATATCTGGCTGAGAAAACGTTGGAGTACAACAGAGATGCCTCCAAGCTGATAATTATATGTGCAGCAGGAAAGGCCAAGAGTAACAAAGGCGTGCATTTTGAAGACAACAAGTGAATCCTCTTGGATTGCGCTGAGGTTCGGGCTTGGAATTTCTAGGAGGAAGTATAATTTGTATGCAATGAAAGTACATGTAATATGGGATCGAGTAAGATCGAGTAAGCTTCACCAGTGCGCGTGCGCGAATTTACGTCACGTCGGCAGCGAGAAGGCGTTCCCCAACACGAACCAATCAGGAACTGCCACGCCCACTTATATGATCTCCGAATTCCTGTGACAGGAATTAGCGTTACACTGGCTGGAAGTCAATCGCTGAAGGCGCTTCCTCAGCGCCAATAATCATGAGGAGGCAGACACTCTGATGATTCACCAAGCAGTGCTGGCAACTCGCCGCAATCCCAACGCAGAACAGCTTACCTTCTTCTCTCCTGATACGGATGTCCTGGTCTTGGTCATAGCTAACTATGATGTTCTGCTCAAAAACACTGCTGTCTCCCTTGTGTCGGGCCTTGTGCAAGTACAACCAATCTGGAACAATCTTGGCGTCGAAAAGGCCAAGGCATTGCCAGCATTCCACACATTCACAGGAGCAGACAATACTGGACGGTTTTCGCGAATAGGCAAAACAACATGGTTTGAAGCTTTCGTCAGAGCCGATAGTGACGTGATACAGGCCATGAGAATGCTCGGTGATGCTGCAGATGTGACCGCAGATCAGATGTCCAACTTGGCAAGATTTGTATGTGCAGTGTACGCACCAAAGGGAATATGTATCAACAGCATTCCGGAGTTGCGCTGGTACCTCTTCTGTAAACACATGACTGAAAGTCACAAGTTACCTCCAACGCTAGGGGCTCTAAATCAGCATGTTGATCATGTACATCTTCAGGCAAGGGTATGGGCTCAGGCTACTATCGCACATCAAGTGTTCCTGGATCCACAGCAACATGGCTACTTCAAGGACAACGATGGGGAATTGAAACCACTAATGACAGATGTACCACCAGCACCGAAAGCAATACTTGAGATGGTCAGATGTCAGTGCAAAGGAGACTGCTCATCGAGACGGTGTTCGTGCCGTGCCAATGACTTGGCATGCACAGACTTGTGTTTGTGCAGCTCCGAATGTGAAAACGACGATGACTGTCAACCTGTTCTCTGCTCTGACGACAGTGATGAGGACATTTGAAAACCTATGAGGACAAAATGTTGATGAATGTTGACAAAGATAAAATTTCATCTATGGGAAATATTCTATGTTCAAATAAAAGTAATTATTACATGTATAATTATGGATTGTATAGCCTCATCTCTATATACTTACCTCTTGAATACATAAATCACCTGTTTAGGATATATGAGGGATGTGGTTTCATAATTATGATCCGTGTGCCACAATGTAGCGAAACATCACTCAATGTGGTATACATATTCAGAAAAAAACATGTTTCCTGAAAGTGGCCATCTTGAAAATCCGCTGTAGGCTGCCACCTGGTATCCCAGGGTAGGTGTAGATTATTTTAGATGGCTTCATGTGATTCCTCATCCCCAAAAATGTGGGTATAGGTGTTGGAATCAGCACTCTAGGTGGTTCGGATGTTGAGATATCGCGAAAAATAGGTTTCCGATGGTGGCCATTTTGAAAATCCAATATGGCCGCCAAAGAAAAATTTGCGCAAATGGAAACATGGTTTTTCGGATTCCTGGTGCTATCAGCTTTCCAAAAATGTATAGTTTTGCTAATCTCCACAAAAAAAGAACGAAATTACATAACAAACCTGACTAAAGTGCGAAAAGTGGTTTTTCAACACTAACACAAGTGCAAAAAGTGGTTTTTCAACACTAACACAAGTGCGAAAAGTGGTTTTTCAACACTAACACAAGTGCGAAAAGTGGTTTTTTAACACTAATACAAGTGCAAAAGTGGTTTCCTGCACCAACACAAGTGCGAAATGTGGTTTTTCAACACTAACACAAGTGCGAAAAGTGGTTTTTCAACACTAACACAAGTGCGAAAAGTGGTTTTTCAACACTAACACAAGTGCAAAAAGTGTTTTTTCCACACTAATACAAGTGCAAAAGTGGTTTCCTGCACCAACACAAGTGCAAAAAGTGGTTTTTCAACACTAACACAAGTGCGAAAAGTGGTTTTTCAACACTAACACAAGTGCGAAAAGTGTTTTTTAGACACTAATACAAGTGCAAAAGTGGTTTCCTGCACCAACACAAGTGCGAAAAGTGGTTTTTCAACACTAACCCAAGTGCGAAAAGTGGTTTTTCAACACTAACACAAATGCGAAAAGTTGTTTTTCAACACTAACACAAGTGCGAAAAGTGTTTTTTCCACACTAATACAAGTGCAAAAGTGGTTTCCTGCACCAACACAAGTGCGAAAAGTGGTTTTTCAACACTAACACAAGTGCGAAAAGTGGTTTTTCAACACTAACACAAGTGCAAAAAGTGGTTTTTCAACACTAACACAAGTGCGAAAAGTGTTTTTTCCACACTAATACAAGTGCAAAAGTGGTTTCCTGCACCAACACAAGTGCGAAAAGTGGTTTTTCAACACTAACACAAGTGCGAAAAGTGGTTTTTCAACACTAACACAAGTTCGAAAAGCGTTTTTTCCACATTAATACAAGTGCAAAAGTGGTTTCCTGCACCAACACAAGTGCGAAAAGTAGTTTTTCAACACTAACACAAGTGCGAAAAGTGGTTTTTCAACACTAACACAAGTGCGAAAAGTGGTTTTTCAACACTATCACAAGTGCAAAAAGTGTTTTTTCCACACTAATACAAGTGCAAAAGTGGTTTCCTGCACCAACACAAGTGTGAAAAGTGGTTTTTCAACACTAACACAAGTGCGAAAAGTGGTTTTTCAACACTAACACAAGTGCGAAAAGTGGTTTTTCAACACTATCACAAGTGCAAAAAGTGTTTTTCCCACACGAATACAAGTGCAAAAGTGGTTTCCTGCACCAACACAAGTGCGAAAAGTGGTTTTTCAACACTAACACAAGTGCAAAAAGTGGTTTTTCAACACTAACACAAGTGCGAAAAGTGTTTTTTCCACACTAATACAAGTGCAAAAGTGGTTTCCTGCACCAACACAAGTGCGAAAAGTGGTTTTTCAACACTAACACAAGTGCGAAAAGTTGTTTTTCAACACTAACACAAGTGCAAAAAGTGGTTTTTCAACACTAACACAAGTGCGAAAAGTGTTTTTTCCACACTAATACAAGTGCAAAAGTGGTTTCCTGCACCAACACAAGTGCGAAAAGTGGTTTTTCAACACCAACACAAGTGCAAAAAGTGGTTTTTCAACACTAACACAAGTGCGAAAAGTGGTTTTTCAACACTAACACAAGTGCGAAAAGTGTTTTTTCCACACTAATACAAGTGCAAAAGTGGTTTCCTGCACCAACACAAGTGCGAAAAGTGGTTTTTCAACACTAACACAAGTGCGAAAAGTGGTTTTTCAACACTAACACAAGTGCGAAAAGTGGTTTTTCAACACTATCACAAGTGCAAAAAGTGTTTTTTCCACACGAATACAAGTGCAAAAGTGGTTTCCTGCACCAACACAAGTGCGAAAGTGGTTTTTCAACACTAACACAAGTGCAAAAAGTGGTTTTTCAACACTAACACAAGTGCGAAAAGTGGTTTTTCAACACTAACACAAGTGCGAAAAGTGTTTTTTCCACACTAATACAAGTGCAAAAGTGGTTTCCTGCACCAACACAAGTGCGAAAAGTGGTTTTTCAACACTAACACAAGTGCGAAAAGTGGTTTTTCAACACTAACACAAGTGCGAAAAGTTGTTTTTCAACACTAACACAAGTGCGAAAAGTGTTTTTTCCACACTAATACAAGTGCAAAAGTGGTTTCCTGCACCAACACAAGTGCGAAAAGTGGTTTTTCAACACTAACACAAGTGCGAAATGTGGTTTTTCAACACTAACACAAGTGCGAAAAGTGGTTTTTCAACACTATCACAAGTGCGAAAAGTGTTTTTTCCACACTAATACAAGTGCAAAAGTGGTTTCCTGCACCAACACAAGTGCGAAAAGTGGTTTTTCAACACTAACACAAGTGCGAAAAGTGGTTTTTCAACACTAACACAAGTTCGAAAAGCGTTTTTTCCACATTAATACAAGTGCAAAAGTGGTTTCCTGCACCAACACAAGTGCGAAAAGTGGTTTTTCAACACTAACACAAGTGCGAAAAGTGGTTTTTCAACACTAACACAAGTGCGAAAAGTGGTTTTTCAACACTATCACAAGTGCAAAAAGTGTTTTTTCCACACCAATACAAGTGCAAAAGTGGTTTCCTGCACCAACACAAGTGTGAAAAGTGGTTTTTCAACACTAACACAACTGCGAAAAGTGGTTTTTCAACACTAACACAAGTGCGAAAAGTGGTTTTTCAACACTATCACAAGTGCAAAAAGTGTTTTTCCCACACGAATACAAGTGCAAAAGTGGTTTCCTGCACCAACACAAGTGCGAAAAGTGGTTTTTCAACACTAACACAAGTGCAAAAAGTGGTTTTTCAACACTAACACAAGTGCGAAAAGTGTTTTTTCCACACTAATACAAGTGCAAAAGTGGTTTCCTGCACCAACACAAGTGCGAAAAGTGGTTTTTCAACACTAACACAAGTGCGAAAAGTTGTTTTTCAACACTAACACAAGTGCAAAAAGTGGTTTTTCAACACTAACACAAGTGCGAAAAGTGTTTTTTCCACACTAATACAAGTGCAAAAGTGGTTTCCTGCACCAACACAAGTGCGAAAAGTGGTTTTTCAACACCAACACAAGTGCAAAAAGTGGTTTTTCAACACTAACACAAGTGCGAAAAGTGGTTTTTCAACACTAACACAAGTGCGAAAAGTGTTTTTTCCACACTAATACAAGTGCAAAAGTGGTTTCCTGCACCAACACAAGTGCGAAAAGTGGTTTTTCAACACTAACACAAGTGCGAAAAGTGGTTTTTCAACACTAACACAAGTGCGAAAAGTGGTTTTTCAACACTATCACAAGTGCAAAAAGTGTTTTTTCCACACGAATACAAGTGCAAAAGTGGTTTCCTGCACCAACACAAGTGCGAAAAGTGGTTTTTCAACACTAACACAAGTGCAAAAAGTGGTTTTTCAACACTAACACAAGTGCGAAAAGTGGTTTTTCAACACTAACACAAGTGCGAAAAGTGTTTTTTCCACACTAATACAAGTGCAAAAGTGGTTTCCTGCACCAACACAAGTGCGAAAAGTGGTTTTTCAACACTAACACAAGTGCGAAAAGTGGTTTTTCAACACTAACACAAGTGCCAAAAGTTGTTTTTCAACACTAACACAAGTGCGAAAAGTGTTTTTTCCACACTAATACAAGTGCAAAAGTGGTTTCCTGCACCAACACAAGTGCGAAAAGTGGTTTTTCAACACTAACACAAGTGCGAAATGTGGTTTTTCAACACTAACACAAGTGCGAAAAGTGGTTTTTCAACACTATCACAAGTGCGAAAAGTGTTTTTTCCACACTAATACAAGTGCAAAAGTGGTTTCCTGCACCAACACAAGTGCGAAAAGTGGTTTTTCAACACTAACACAAGTGCGAAAAGTGGTTTTTCAACACTAACACAAGTTCGAAAAGCGTTTTTTCCACATTAATACAAGTGCAAAAGTGGTTTCCTGCACCAACACAAGTGCGAAAAGTGGTTTTTCAACACTAACACAAGTGCGAAAAGTGGTTTTTCAACACTAACACAAGTGCGAAAAGTGGTTTTTCAACACTATCACAAGTGCAAAAAGTGTTTTTTCCACACCAATACAAGTGCAAAAGTGGTTTCCTGCACCAACACAAGTGTGAAAAGTGGTTTTTCAACACTAACACAAGTGCGAAAAGTGGTTTTTCAACACTAACACAAGTGCGAAAAGTGGTTTTTCAACACTATCACAAGTGCAAAAAGTGTTTTTCCCACACGAATACAAGTGCAAAAGTGGTTTCCTGCACCAACACAAGTGCGAAAAGTGGTTTTTCAACACTAACACAAGTGCAAAAAGTGGTTTTTCAACACTAACACAAGTGCGAAAAGTGTTTTTTCCACACTAATACAAGTGCAAAAGTGGTTTCCTGCACCAACACAAGTGCGAAAAGTGTTTTTTCCACACTAATACAAGTGCAAAAGTGGTTTCCTGCACCAACACAAGTGCGAAAAGTTGTTTTTCAACACTAACACAAGTGCGAAAAGTGGTTTTTCAACACTAACACAAGTGCGAAAAGTGGTTTTTCAACACTAACACAAGTGCGAAAAGTGGTTTTTCAACACTAACACAAGTGCGAAAAGTGGTTTTTCAACACTATCACAAGTGCAAAAAGTGTTGTTTCCACACGAATACAAGTGCAAAAGTGGTTTCCTGCACCAACACAAGTGCGAAAAGTGGTTTTTCAACACTAACACAAGTGCAAAAAGTGGTTTTTCAACACTAACACAAGTGCGAAAAGTGGTTTTTCAACACTAACACAAGTGCGAAAAGTGTTTTTTCCACACTAATACAAGTGCAAAAGTGGTTTCCTGCACCAACACAAGTGCGAAAAGTGGTTTTTCAACACTAACACAAGTGCGAAAAGTGGTTTTTCAACACTAACACAAGTGCGAAAAGTGGTTTTTCAACACTAACACAAGTGCGGAAAGTGTTTTTTCCACACTAATACAAGTGCAAAAGTGGTTTCCTCCACCAACACAAGTGCGAAAAGTGGTTTTTCAACACTAACAGAAGTGCGAAAAGTGGTTTTTCAACACCATCACAAGTGCAAAAAGTGTTTTTTCCACACTAATACAAGTGCAAAAGTGGTTTCCTGCACCAACACAAGTGCGAAAAGTGGTTTTTCAACACTAACACAAGTGCGAAAAGTCGTTTTTCAACACTAACACAAGTGCGAAAAGTGTTTTTTCCACACTAATAAAAGTGCAAAAGTGGTTTCCTGCACCAACACAAGTGCGAAAAGTGGTTTTTCAACACTAACACAGGTGCGAAAAGTGGTTTTTCAACACTAACACAAGTGCGAAAAGTGGTTTTTCAACAATATCACAAGTGCAAAAAGTGTTTTTTCCACACTAATACAAGTGCAAAAGTGGTTTCCTGCACCAACACAAGTGCGAAAAGTGGTTTTTCAACACTAACACAAGTGCGAAAAGTGGTTTTTCAACACTAACACAAGTGCGAAAAGTGGTTTTTCAACACTAACACAAGTGCGAAAAGTGGTTTTTTAACACTAATACAAGTGCAAAAGTGGTTTCCTGCACCAACACAAGTGCGAAATGTGGTTTTTCAACACTAACACAAGTGCGAAAAGTGGTTTTTCAACACTAACACAAGTGCGAAAAGTGGTTTTTCAACACTAACACAAGTGCAAAAAGTGTTTTTTCCACACTAATACAAGTGCAAAAGTGGTTTCCTGCACCAACACAAGTGCAAAAAGTGGTTTTTCAACACTAACACAAGTGCGAAAAGTGGTTTTTCAACACTAACACAAGTGCGAAAAGTGTTTTTTAGACACTAATACAAGTGCAAAAGTGGTTTCCTGCACCAACACAAGTGCGAAAAGTGGTTTTTCAACACTAACCCAAGTGCGAAAAGTGGTTTTTCAACACTAACACAAATGCGAAAAGTTGTTTTTCAACACTAACACAAGTGCGAAAAGTGTTTTTTCCACACTAATACAAGTGCAAAAGTGGTTTCCTGCACCAACACAAGTGCGAAAAGTGGTTTTTCAACACTAACACAAGTGCGAAAAGTGGTTTTTCAACACTAACACAAGTGCAAAAAGTGGTTTTTCAACACTAACACAAGTGCGAAAAGTGTTTTTTCCACACTAATACAAGTGCAAAAGTGGTTTCCTGCACCAACACAAGTGCGAAAAGTGGTTTTTCAACACTAACACAAGTGCGAAATGTGGTTTTTCAACACCAACACAAGTGCGAAAAGTGGTTTTTCAACACTAACACAAGTGCGAAAAGTGTTTTTTCAACACTAACACAAGTTCGAAAAGCGTTTTTTCCACATTAATACAAGTGCAAAAGTGGTTTCCTGCACCAACACAAGTGCGAAAAGTGGTTTTTCAACACTAACACAAGTGCGAAAAGTGGTTTTTCAACACTAACACAAGTGCGAAAAGTGGTTTTTCAACACTATCACAAGTGCAAAAAGTGTTTTTTCCACACTAATACAAGTGCAAAAGTGGTTTCCTGCACCAACACAAGTGTGAAAAGTGGTTTTTCAACACTAACACAAGTGCGAAAAGTGGTTTTTCAACACTAACACAAGTGCGAAAAGTGGTTTTTCAACAATATCACAAGTGCAAAAAGTGTTTTTCCCACACGAATACAAGTGCAAAAGTGGTGTCCTGCACCAACACAAGTGCGAAAAGTGGTTTTTCAACACTAACACAAGTGCAAAAAGTGGTTTTTCAACACTAACACAAGTGCGAAAAGTGTTTTTTCCACACTAATACAAGTGCAAAAGTGGTTTCCTGCACCAACACAAGTGCGAAAAGTGGTTTTTCAACACTAACACAAGTGCGAAAAGTTGTTTTTCAACACTAACACAAGTGCAAAAAGTGGTTTTTCAACACTAACACAAGTGCGAAAAGTGTTTTTTCCACACTAATACAAGTGCAAAAGTGGTTTCCTGCACCAACACAAGTGCGAAAAGTGGTTTTTCAACACCAACACAAGTGCGAAAAGTGGTTTTTCAACACTAACACAAGTGCGAAAAGTGGTTTTTCAACACTAACACAAGTGCGAAAAGTGTTTTTTCCACACTAATACAAGTGCAAAAGTGGCTTCCTGCACCAACACAAGTGCGAAAAGTGGTTTTTCAACACTAACACAAGTGCGAAAAGTGGTTTTTCAACACTAACACAAGTGCGAAAAGTGGTTTTTCAACACTATCACAAGTGCAAAAAGTGTTTTTTCCACACGAATACAAGTGCAAAAGTGGTTTCCTGCACCAACACAAGTGCGAAAAGTGGTTTTTCAACACTAACACAAGTGCAAAAAGTGGTTTTTCAACACTAACACAAGTGCGGAAAGTGGTTTTTCAACACTAACACAAGTGCGAAAAGTGTTTTTTCCACACTAATACAAGTGCAAAAGTGGTTTCCTGCACCAACACAAGTGCGAAAAGTGGTTTTTCAACACTAACACAAGTGCGAAAAGTGGTTTTTCAACACTAACACAAGTGCGAAAAGTGGTTTTTCAACACTAACACAAGTGCGGAAAGTGTTTTTTCCACACTAATACAAGTGCAAAAGTGGTTTCCTCCACCAACACAAGTGCGAAAAGTGGTTTTTCAACACTAACACAAGTGTGAAAAGTCGTTTTTCAACACTAACACAAGTGCGAAAAGTGGTTTTTCAACACTATCACAAGTGCAAAAAGTGTTTTTTTCCACACTAATACAAGTGCAAAAGTGGTTTCCTGCACCAACACAAGTGCGAAAAGTGGTTTTTCAACACTAACACAAGTGCGAAAAGTGGTTTTTCAACACCATCACAAGTGCAAAAAGTGTTTTTTCCACACTAATACAAGTGCAAAAGTGGTTTCCTGCACCAACACAAGTGCGAAAAGTGGTTTTTCAACACTAACACAAGTGCGAAAAGTCGTTTTTCAACACTAACACAAGTGCGAAAAGTGTTTTTTCCACACTAATAAAAGTGCAAAAGTGGTTTCCTGCACCAACACAAGTGCGAAAAGTGGTTTTTCAACACTAACACAGGTGCGAAAAGTGGTTTTTCAACACTAACACAAGTGCGAAAAGTGGTTTTTCAACAATATCACAAGTGCAAAAAGTGTTTTTTCCACACTAATACAAGTGCAAAAGTGGTTTCCTGCACCAACACAAGTGCGAAAAGTGGTTTTTCAACACTAACACAAGTGCGAAAAGTGGTTTTTCAACACTAACACAAGTGCGAAAAGTGGTTTTTTAACACTAATACAAGTGCAAAAGTGGTTTCCTGCACCAAAACAAGTGCGAAATGTGGTTTTTCAACACTAACACAAGTGCGAAAAGTGGTTTTTCAACACTAACACAAGTGCGAAAAGTGGTTTTTCAACACTAACACAAGTGCAAAAAGTGTTTTTTCCACACTAATACAAGTGCAAAAGTGGTTTCCTGCACCAACACAAGTGCGAAAAGTGGTTTTTCAACACTAACACAAGTGCGAAAAGTGGTTTTTCAACACTAACACAAGTGCGAAAAGTGTTTTTTAGACACTAATACAAGTGCAAAAGTGGTTTCCTGCACCAACACAAGTGCGAAAAGTGGTTTTTCAACACTAACACAAGTGCGAAAAGTGGTTTTTCAACACTAACACAAATGCGAAAAGTTGTTTTTCAACACAACACAAGTGCGAAAAGTGTTTTTTCCACACTAATACAAGTGCAAAAGTGGTTTCCTGCACCAACACAAGTGCGAAAAGTGGTTTTTCAACACTAACACAAGTGCGAAAAGTGGTTTTTCAACACTAACACAAGTGCGAAAAGTGGTTTTTCAACACTAACACAAGTGCGGAAAGTGTTTTTTCCACACTAATACAAGTGCAAAAGTGGTTTCCTCCACCAACACAAGTGCAAAAAGTGGTTTTTCAACACTAACACAAGTGCGAAAAGTGGTTTTTCAACACTAACACAAGTGCGAAAAGTGTTTTTTAGACACTAATACAAGTGCAAAAGTGGTTTCCTGCACCAACACAAGTGCGAAAAGTGGTTTTTCAACACTAACACAAGTGCGAAAAGTGGTTTTTCAACACTAACACAAATGCGAAAAGTTGTTTTTCAACACTAACACAAGTGCGAAAAGTGTTTTTTCCACACTAATACAAGTGCAAAAGTGGTTTCCTGCACCAACACAAGTGCGAAAAGTGGTTTTTCAACACTAACACAAGTGCGAAATGTGGTTTTTCAACACTAACACAAGTGCGAAAAGTGGTTTTTCAACACTATCACAAGTGCGAAAAGTGTTTTTTCCACACTAATACAAGTGCAAAAGTGGTTTCCTGCACCAACACAAGTGCGAAAAGTGGTTTTTCAACACTAACACAAGTGCGAAAAGTGGTTTTTCAACACTAACACAAGTTCGAAAAGCGTTTTTTCCACATTAATACAAGTGCAAAAGTGGTTTCCCGCACCAACACAAGTGCGAAAAGTGGTTTTTCAACACTAACACAAGTGCGAAAAGTGGTTTTTCAACACTAACACAAGTGCGAAAAGTGGTTTTTCAACACTATCACAAGTGCAAAAAGTGTTTTTTCCACACTAATACAAGTGCAAAAGTGGTTTCCTGCACCAACACAAGTGTGAAAAGTGGTTTTTCAACACTAACACAAGTGCGAAAAGTGGTTTTTCAACACTAACACAAGTGCGAAAAGTGGTTTTTCAACACTATCACAAGTGCAAAAAGTGTTTTTCCCACACGAATACAAGTGCAAAAGTGGTTTCCTGCACCAACACAAGTGCGAAAAGTGGTTTTTCAACACTAACACAAGTGCAAAAAGTGGTTTTTCAACACTAACACAAGTGCGAAAAGTGTTTTTTCCACACTAATACAAGTGCAAAAGTGGTTTCCTGCACCAACACAAGTGCGAAAAGTGGTTTTTCAACACTAACACAAGTGCGAAAAGTTGTTTTTCAACACTAACACAAGTGCAAAAAGTGGTTTTTCAACACTAACACAAGTGCGAAAAGTGTTTTTTCCACACTAATACAAGTGCAAAAGTGGTTTCCTGCACCAACACAAGTGCGAAAAGTGGTTTTTCAACACCAACACAAGTGCGAAAAGTGGTTTTTCAACACTAACACAAGTGCGAAAAGTGGTTTTTCAACACTAACACAAGTGCGAAAAGTGTTTTTTCCACACTAATACAAGTGCAAAAGTGGTTTCCTGCACCAACACAAGTGCGAAAAGTGGTTTTTCAACACTAACACAAGTGCGAAAAGTGGTTTTTCAACACTAACACAAGTGCGAAAAGTGGTTTTTCAACACTATCACAAGTGCAAAAAGTGTTTTTTCCACACGAATACAAGTGCAAAAGTGGTTTCCTGCACCCTCACAAGTGCAAAAAGTGGTTTTTCAACACTAACACAAGTGCGAAAAGTGGTTTTTCAACACTAACACAAGTGCGAAAAGTGTTTTTTCCACACTAATACAAGTGCAAAAGTGGTTTCCTGCACCAACACAAGTGCGAAAAGTGGTTTTTCAACACTAACACAAGTGCGAAAAGTGGTTTTTCAACACTAACACAAGTGCGAAAAGTGGTTTTTCAACACTAACACAAGTGCGGAAAGTGTTTTTTCCACACTAATACAAGTGCAAAAGTGGTTTCCTCCACCAACACAAGTGCGAAAAGTGGTTTTTCAACACTAACACAAGTGTGAAAAGTCGTTTTTTCGTTTTTTGCAGAGCATACTCCAGAGACAGACTTAACAAGGCACCACAAGGTTTTAGAGGAGGGATGCAAGTTTGAAAGTTCATTCTTGAGGTTGAAAATGTGTTGTGTTCTGCTTTGGAGCGGACAGACACTTGTGGTTTGGAGCAGCAGCAGAGTTTTGTGGAGTATGCTCTGCACTTGTGGAGCTTGTGGAGCAGCAGCACTTGTGGAGCAGCAGAGTTTTGCAAAAGAGTTTCGACTCGCGTTGGAGCGCAGTTCCTTCAACATATTACTTATTTAATATAAAAATAAAATAACATTTTATTGTACACCGCTCCTTTCTTATTCCATCTCCAAGCACTGCATGACGTCATTACCATGCACTGAAGGGTCAAGGGGCCCAACGATGACATGCGCTGAAAGGGAGTCCTCAATTTTCACTCCGTTTGTTACTTGCCGGAAAAGATTCTGGCAAGTATGTTGATCGGTTGGTTTCTCTGTCTGTTTGTCTGCCTGTGCGCAGCACCACAGCTACACCGTTGCACGTAGAATCACCAAACTTTACATTCATATTTGTATTGCCCTGGAATAGACTGTGCCAAATTGATGACGTCATCGGTCACGTGATTTGGCCGCCATCTTGGAAAAACCGAAAAGATTTGCACCTCTATATCTCCGAAAGTGCTGAATAGAAAAAATTGAGACATTGCTCATTGTAAAGAACTCTCCATAGGGAATAAAATATGTTAATAATGATGTCATAGGTGCGTCCATTATGACGTCATAATTCGACAAGTACAAAACTTCATCCGATCAAGATAAAATTTCTTGAGCATAATCTTGGAATAAATTAGTTTAGATAATGATGACAAAATAGATGATAGTAAACAAGTAATGATGACGTCATCAGTGACGTGGTTCGGCCACTATATTTGTCCAAAATGGCCGATAAAAAGGTATATTCCGGCAAGTCCTCGGTCTCTGACCGATTTTGCATCTGCTGTCTGTTTGTCTGACTGTGCACAGCACTACGTCTACACCATTGCACGTAGAATCGCCAAACTTTACAGACATATTTGTCTTGCCCTGGAATAGACTGTGCCAAATTTTTAACTCTGTCGGCCCAAGGCTTCCATTATGACGTCATAATTTGATAATTCGACAAGTACATAACTTCATCCAATCAAGATGCAATTTCTTGAGCGCCATGTTGGCATAAACTGGTGGAGAAAAAAATTTAATGATGACGTCCTCTGTCACGTGGTTCGGCCGCCATCTTGGAAAAACGGAAAAACTTTGTACCTCTATATCTCCAAAAGTGCTGAATAGAAAAAATTGAGACATGGCTCATTGTAAAGAACTCTCCATGGGGAATAAAATATGTTAATGATGATGTCATAGGTGCCTCCATTATGACGTCATAATTCGACAAGTACAAAACTTCATCCGATCAAGATGAAATTTCTTGAGCATCATCAAGGAATAAATTAGTTTAGAAAACAAATAATGATGACGTCATCGGTCACGTGGTTCGGCCGCCATATTTGTCCAAAATGGCCGATAAAAAAGTACATTCCGGCAAGTCCTCAGTCTGACCGATTTTTCATTTGTTTGTTTGTTTGTTTGTCCGGTTTTTGTTTGTTTGTTTGTCCGGGTGATATCTCAGGCACTCCATGAGCTGGTAAGCTGACATTTGGGCACAATAGTGAGCACATGCTTTCGCAAAAAATGTATTTTTCGATTAATCAATTAATGTATTAATTACTTGACTGTTATCGATTTATTAAGTACCTATTTATTTTCTTTATCATCTGGGCGATATCTCAGGCACCTTTTGAACTAAGAACCTGATATTTGGACACGACAGTGATGTGGCTATAAAGGATAATTTTTGATTTATTGATTGATCAATTAATCGATTAATTATTTACTGATTAGTCATTTGATCGATTCATTATTCTTTGATGAAGAAATTAATTATTTTATTTTATTGATTAATTAATTATTTGATTAATTTTCAAAAAGTTACAGATTCAGATGAAACACTGGTGGTTGACGTATGCTATTAGCCAATTGATTAAGAAATTAATTATTTTTCGTTTATTATTTATTTATTTAAATTACGCAATTAATCAATTATATTGTACACCTCTCCCTCCCAATACAATCTCTATGTGCAGCACGGCGGCAATGCGGTGCCCTGGAAGGGATGTTATTTATTTATTTGGCATGGGGGCGGTGTATTTTAAATGTATCTGGACTTGTTTATTCCATTTTCAATCAATTGGACTTACCTCGCATCAATCACCATCCATCAAAAAATCCAAGGGTCTCCAAGGTATAACTTGCGTGCAGGGGCATCAGGTAGAACTCGTATGCTGGGTCAGCAGGGTAGAACTCTTCTGCTGTGTCATCAAGGTAGAACTTGTATGCTGGGTCGTCAGCGTCGAACACGTTTCCCCGAGTCTCTCAGGTAGGTCGCACATTGTGAGTCATCAAGGTATTCCTCATTTTGTGGGTCTTGGTTGTTCAAAAGGCCTTCAAACTGATCGATTATTTCACCTTTCATTTTGGTAAAAAGAGCGTTTCAGCTTGTTTTTCTGATGCAATTTGCTGTGAAAGAAAAGAACAAAGTATTCATTAATTTCATTCATTCATTTAAAACAATAATATACAGGTACAAATCAGGCTCTGCAAATGCAGAAAATAAAAAAAATTCCCACCACCCTTTGTACTGACCTTGCACATCCCAAACCCCAGGAGTACCTCTGGCTGTGACTTCCCCTCTGCTCGCACCTCTTGTTCATTTGTGTGTTGCACCTTCCTCCCAACAGTGACGACTCCATCTACATCACTCTCAGACAACAAGGGCAAACTTTTAACCACTCATACCAACTCTCTCTTCCACATTGGTGGAGATTTCAATTGTCACCATGCAAATTGGCTGGGTGTTGGTACCTCTCACACCAGCCATGGCACTTCAGCAAATGACTTCTGTGACTCCATGGGACTGACTCAATCTGTACACTTTCCAACCAAGATTTCTCCCAATGGCAAATCCTCCCTCCTGGACTTGGTAATGATAAACTTTTCTGCAAATTTCTCCTGCTCTTCCTCTGCTCCAATTGGTTCATCTGATCATATGCTCGTGAAAGTCAACATCGCTCTGGCTATTCTCAGAGAGCTGCCTCAATGCCGGTGAATCTGCCATTTTTCTCAAGCAGATTGGCAGGAACTGTAAGCAGCCATTTTTCTTCAGGAATGGTCTCCCATATCTGCTTCACCTGATATCAACTAAGCCTGGGAATTCTTCCACTCTGGGAAACCACTCAGCCTGGGAACCCTGCTCTCTCATGTACATATTCATCCCATCTTATCTCCAATTATCCCACCCTTGTTCCCGCCCAAGGTACACGGAATCCTGTAGTGAGGCAGTTGCTCTGAAACAAATTGCCTTCTCTTCCTAGAAGGCAAATCCGACCGAAGGCAATCTCAGTGCATTCCAAAAAGTCCGCAAAAAGTGTCTGTCCGCTCCAAAGCAGAACACAACACATTTTCAACCTCAAGAATGAACTTTCAAACTTGCATCCCTCCTCTAAAACCTTGTGGTGCCTTGTTAAGTCTGTCTCTGGAGTATGCTCCCCTTCCATCGCTTCCCTTACTTCAAATGGTACCACAGCTGACTCTGCTTCCAAATCTTGTGTCCCTAACTCCTCACTCTCGTTATCCATTGTTCTGTTTTACCCAACTGCCTCTGAACTCTGTGTATTTTGCTCCTGAAAAGTCAGAGAAGGTTATTTCTACCCTCGACTCTGACTCCGCCACTGGACTGAACGGCATAAGCTCATGTGTCCGAAAATCCTGCTCTGATGCTCTTGCACATCCTCTCTCTGCCCTTTCTCCCTGTCAATTGCCCGAGGTCATTTTCCATCTGCTTTGAAATCCACCAACATCGCTACACTACAGAGAAAAATGGATCAAAAACTGATCAGCTCAACTACAGACCCATCGGCCTACTCCCAATCGTCAGCAAGGTCATGGATTACATCACCGCAGTTGATATTAAATCTTTCCTTTTCTCTGACAACCTCATCACAGATCACCAATTTCGTTTGGCACCAGGTCACTTCACGTTGGACATGCTGCTTCTATTCTCCCAACAATGGATGGAAGCCCTCAATGTCAGACATGAGATCAGAACTGTCTCTCTGGACATATCTCATGCTTTTGATGCAGTCTGGTTTCCCACTTTCCTCTCCAAACGGCCCACCTATGGCATCCAAGGACAAAGCCACACATGGCTGACTGACTTTCTCCACTCTCATGGCCGACGTGTGACAATCAATGGAACCCTTTGATGTCCTCTCCTTGTAAAGGCTGGAGTGCCCTAAGGCAGTGTTCTGGGCCCAGTCTTATTCCTAATCTTCATCAATGGTCTATCTGACTGTCTGGAAAATCCTCTATATCTATTTGATGATGACTCCACCTTCTGTCGTGACATCCCTCATTCTGCAGCTGCAGCCTCATTCGTCTCTTCAAAGCTTGAAAAAAATCACTACTTGGTCAAACATTTGGAATATTTATTTAAATACTGACAAATTCCACACTCTTACTGTCCCTCTCCGAAAGGAACATCTGGCAAACCCTCCTAACTACTATCACAATCCTCTTGAGAAAGTTTTGTCATGTCATTCAAACTCCAGAGTCTCACTCTCAGCCATGATCTTTTTTGGGAAAACCACATTTCAAAGTTGGTCTCCAAAGCCAGGGGACGACTGGACATCCTACTTGGTACAAAGTTCTTAATTGATTCATCTGAACCCCTTTCCACCGACAAGGACTTCCTCCGAAGCTTGATGGTGCACTACTCTCCCCTTTGGGCTGGCTCCCTGCCTCACATCTCGCTCAGCTTGATTCCGTGGAACCCAACGCCTTCAAGATCATTGGAATCTCCTGCGCTGAAGCTGAGTCTGTGCCCCCAATGTGAGGGCTAGCAGCACTGATGTGGGCACCAGGGCTGTGTCCGAAAGAGAGGACCAAGGCTTTTGGTGGGAGGGTCTGGGCCACGATGTAAGGGTCAGGGACATAAGTTCCAATGTGAGGGCCAGGGATGGAGCCATGACAACCAAGACCACAACAGATGTATCCTTGAAAGGCAATAGATTGGCGCTTCACACTTCTCTGTTGTATAATTGCTGTGAGCACTCGAGGGCCAAGCTCGGAATTAAATAACAGGAGGAATCTATTAAGGCGTTGACCTTCACAACTACATCCCCAACTCATACATCAAAACCCACACCCCCAACCCCTTATCAAAACCACAAACTGTCACACCAAAATCCCCAATCCCCACATACAAACCCAACTTCAACACTCACATCAAAACCCTCAACCCCCACATCAAAACCCCAACTATAAACCAGCCCCCCAATCCAAACCTGAGCCCCAACATCCAAACCTACATGAATACCCTTCATTAAATTGTATCATTTTTTTCTTTCTTTTTTAAACTCCAATATTTTTAAATTTTCCGCCAGTTCTGTCTTTAAAATGACGTTTAAGTTCTTTTTAATTTAAAGAAGTAGAAAGGAAGAAGGAAAGAATTCCCGTATATTCCCATCACTTTCTTGGTATTGCTGAAAATAAATAAATAAACATGTGACTTATATTATATTAAATGATATAATATTCCATTTAATTACTTTTCAATCAACTAAACTTGCCTCGCATCAATCACCATCGAACAGAATATCCAAGGGTCTTCAAAGTAAAACTCGTGTGCTGGGTCATCAAGGTAGAACTCATGTGCTGGGTCATCAAGGTAGAACTCGTGTGCTGGGTCATCAAGGTAGAACTCGTGTGCTGGGTCATCAAAGTAAAACTCGTGTGCTGGGTCATCAAGGTAGAACTCGTGTGCTGGGTCATCAAGGTAAAACTCGTGTGCTGGGTCATCAAGGTAGAACTCGTGTGCTGGGTCATGACGGTCGAACTCGTGTGGTGGGTCATCTCCCAGGTATGTCGCATCTTTTGAGTCATCAGGATATTTCTCATTTTGTGGGCCTTGGTTGTTCCCCTGTACGTGTTCCACTTCCGATACAGGTTCCACTATACGTGATACAGGTTCCACTATACCTGATACAGGTTCCCCTGTACGTGATGCAGATTCCCCTGTACGTGATGCAGATTCCCCTGTAGTTGCACCTCATGCAGGTTCCACTATACGTGATACAGGTTCCACTATACGTGATACAGGTTCCACTATACCTGATACAGGTACCCCTGTCCGTGATGCAGATTCCCCTGTACCTGATGCAGCTTCCTCAGTACGTGATAATAACCAACGAGTGATAACTGTACAAGCACCCAAAGAGGTTTCTTACGTTGGGCGCTTCATCAGTTGACTCACGATCCTGAACGCCATCTTGCGTCTCCTCACGAGGCGTCTCTTGATGATGTAAACACTCGGGTGTGGTTGGTAATTTCCCATCGTGTATCGATAAAAGAATATCGATTAATCAGGACCAGAAGATGCGCTTTCTTTTTTCCACCGAGTTCCACCAACTGTCAATCGGATTGTTTTTAGTGACGTAAGACTCGTGGACGTAGCCATGGCAACGTGTACGCATAATGCATTAAAGTCCCAAACAGTGTGAATGGAAAGAAAATTCAAAGTATGTTAAACATTTATAAAGTAAGTAAGTAAACTTATTAAGTTACGGTTTAAATTATGATGAACATGCACTAAAGTTTACATTTTACCTGCAGTAAAATAAACGGTAACTTTGAAGGTTTCATCCTTCGTTATCTTAAGGTTTTAAAATTGATTCTTTAACTTGTTTAAACTTTTTCCCTTTCAATCTGCAAGGAAATCTATAAATTCACTCGTGCGAATGTTCATCAATAATTCCGTGGCTTCACAAGCAGTAAATAAAAATATGAAGGACAGTATTGAGAGTGCAGAGGTCGTGTGTTCCGCTTTCAAGCGGCTTGCTATCGCTTGCCAAGCGGCTCGTTTAATTCAAAACGTTCAAGTAAGCACTCCAACGGAACGCAGTGCTCGACACCGCTTAAAAACAGGGCAGTCTCCATGGAAACCATGCTATCTCGGTACTCGAGCAAATACTGTTCGGGTTCGGTTAACGCCAGGGGGGTTGACTCAGCCTGTCATCCTTCCGAGGTCGGCTAATTGAGTACTAGTTCACTGGTAATTCCCTGTTTGTCGTTAAAGGCGGCAAAAAGGGTTGGCGTCAGGAAGGGCATCCGGCCGTAAAACATTGCTTCAAAAAGGGGACCAAAAAAAAACAACAACAACCACGGTGCCCGAAAAAGGCCAACCCCCGCTTGCGGGGAAAAATGGCCTCTAAAGGTGGTTTTTTCAGTTTTTACTCGATCCTCTGGTGCTGAGTTATGGCAGCCTTGACAGGTCACGTGTACAGTAACTCGCAGGGATGACATGCAGCTGGTGGGATATCCCGCGAAGCAATGTTTACCTCTGAACGGCGGAATATCACATATCACGTGAAGCTGTGCACATTGTGAATGACGGGATATCCCGCAAAAGCCATGAAAACGCGAAACACACGACAGCGAACACAGGAGCAGGTCCTGCTTGCGGCTCGTAGATGTTTTTTTTCGTATGTCCAGCGGCTTTAAGCATAGCTGGTGAAAGATGGGTTTTTATAAATGTGTCAAGCTTGGGGCTTGTGAAACCATTTTTTGCGCCCCTATGTTACGGATTCGTCACTTCCGTCTTTGTGATTGTCATCCACTTGAAGCATTTTTAGTTTCATGTACTATTATTGTTACAGTTTGAGTATGACATGGAGATAACTGTCTTCAAAGGTAAAAATAATGTCTCAGAAGGAAAACGAGATGGGTGAGGGCGAAAACGGAAGAAGAAGAAGAGGCGGGCGAGCGGATCGAGTGAGATCGAAAAAGGAAGGCCTATCTGCTTCGAGGTGCCGAGCGGACGCTAGTGGACATTGGTCACTAGCGAATATTGGTTTCCCCAGGAAAGGGATTCCTGTGACAGTGTCGTTGTTGCTGTGGCGAATAAACGTGCGTGACGGGTTTTGCTTTTGGTTCCGAAAGTGAATCATCGCTGGAGAGCAGGTACGCCTCCATTACCGGCCCGTCCGCCATTTCACCTCACACCAGCCATTTCGCCTCGCACCAGCCAATCGCCTGGTTCTCGTGTGTGTAGTGGATTTCGCTTCGGAACTCGGGGTTCTTCGCGGTTCTCCGCTTGGGAACCGCTGACCATTCATGTCAGCGTCATTGTCTGGTGAACCGAAGGTGTGAATTCCCAGTCGCCTTTTGGTTGAACTTTTACCAGACCGACGTCGGCCCGCCACCTCACCAAGCGGCTCGTCTGCAGTGTCGACTGTTAGCCGTTCTGGGATCAGGTCTCAGTACGACCTTTTCTTGTGATCGCAAGAGCCAAGGGGATCGACTTTGGCCTGGTAGGGCGACACAGTGACTTTGGGGGATGTTACCGATTGCTCAAGTGGGAATACCGTGAGTTATTGATTCAGGAAATTGGTGGTACCATCATATAAATTATATGGTGTTTGCTGTGCAAGTGAGGTTTTCTTGTACATGCGTTACTTGTTATTATTGGGTGATTTTAATACAATACTTGGTTTTTGTAACAACTAATTGGTGTGGTTTCACCATTGGTCATTGGCACACATAATAGCACATCTTTCTGCCGTGACTCCTTTCGGGGCTCAGATGTACACCATGGCCGGGGTTTGGGGAGGAGCACATAACAGAAATTGGGGGCTCGTCCGGGATCTAATTCCATAACATTCCCAAAATTCCCAAATTTGGATTTTTTAAACATTCCCAAATTTGTATTTCTGAAAATTTGGAATTTTTTGTGTGAAGGTTAACAGGTGCTAACTAAAAGTCACAATGGTGTTTGAAGTAGAAAAGTTTGCATCGTCCCCGAACGAGGCACATTTCCAGGCGTTAAAAAGATCGGAACTTATGATATTGGCCAAATATTATAACTTGGAGGTCCGAGTTAGTATGAAGAAAGCAGAGATTCAGACATTGGTGGTAGAATCTCGAGTGGGACAAGGAACATGGGAAGAGGTAGCCTTGGATCGGTTACCAGAAGAAAAAGGAAATATGGAGCTCCGGAAAATGGAGATGCAACTGCAGAGCCAGGAAAGGTTAAAAGAGTTGGAATGGAAAGTAGAAAAGGAAAGAGCAGCACAGGAACGAGAACTCGAGGAGAGAAGAGCAGAGGAAAGGAGAGCCGAAAGGGAGTTAAAGGAACGGGACCTGGAGTATCAGAGGGAACTTAAACTCAAGGAGCTTGAATTACTGGGGGAACGGAGAGAAGTAGTATCCATGCCGGCTAGTTCGACAACCAGTCAGAATTCTTGGGATGTTGTTCGGCATGTGAGGCTGGTTCCACCCTTTAATGAAAAGGAGGTAGCCAAGTTCTTACTACACTTTGAGAAGGTGGCTCAAATGTTAAAATGGCCTGTGGGATTATGGACTATGTTAGTACAAAGTGTTCTGGTGGGTAAAGCTCAAGATATCTATTCGGCTTTACCGATTGGCCAATGTACAGATTATGAGATAGTGAAGGAAGCCATTCTCAAAGCCTATGAATTGGTCCCTGAAGCTTACCACCAAAAATTTAGTAATGCCAGGAAGAGGGAGAGTGAGACCCATGTGGAGTTTGCCAGAATGAAGGAAACGATGTTTGATAGGTGGAGTGACTCGAAGGAGATTGGGACCGTTTACGACAACCGTTTACGACAATTGATCTTGGTGGAGGAATTCAAACAGTGTGTCCACGTGGACATTAAAGTGCATCTGGATGAAAAAAAGGTACCGGAGTTGTATGAGGCAGCAACAGTGGCAGATGACTATGCCTTGACACACCGGATGGGGTTCCACAAACCTAACTTCCCGCCTAGAGTTAGCCAGGGGAGTTGTGGTAAATCAGGTTTGGAGAACAAATTTTCATGGAGGCCGCCTAGAGAGGTCTATGGGGACAAATCTGATACCGCGACTTATAGGAATCACAAGACTGCAGTTCCAAAGCATACCTATCTTCCAGGGGGCCCGGGGCAGACCACGGGTTTTTCCCCCGGGCCTACTTGCGCTTTTTGCAAGAAACCTGGCCATTTGATGTCCCAATGTTACGCCATGAAAATAAAAAATCAGGATCAGAGTCAGGCTAGTGCAACTCCGAATGCGTTGGCCAATGCGAGAAATCGTCCTTGGAGGACAGTGCCTTGTGAAGGTTCCCGTGCCAAAGTTACGGCATCACAGAACGACCTTTACAAACCTTTTATTTCCAAGGGGTTTGTGTCACTGGATGCGGACTTAACTAACCAGAGACCTCTTCGGGTATTGAGGGACACAGGAGAACATCAATCTTTGATGCTTGAGGGCATTTTGCCATTGTCGGAGAAGACGGCAACGGGGGTTAGTGTTCTCTTACATGGGGTGGGTGGCTATGTTAAGGTTCCTCTTCATGTCATCCATTTAAAGTCTGAGTTGGTGTCAGGACAGGTCACTGTGGGGTTACAAGCCACTCTTCCTGTGGAGGTAATTTCTTTTATTATCGGGAATTATTTGGCCGGGGGTCGAGTTTCTGGTAATCCGATGTTGGTTGAAAAGCCCAGTATGGAAAGTAACACAGCACATTTAGAGCAGGAAATTCTGGGTATCGTTCCATCCTGTGCAGTGACTCATGCTATGGGTAGGAAGCGCTCTGAAGAGAAGGAGAAGGAAGGTGATGTGGATTTGGGTTCCATAGAGATATTGGAGGAAAAGTCCGGAAGAGATAATAGGAAAGGGAGTGACATCAAGGAACCTAAGGAAAAGGTGGCATCTGGACCAAAAGAGAAAATGGAGTGTCCATCGGAGACATCTGGGAGCGAGGCTCAACAGATGGTGCTTGTCCGAAAGAGACTTGTTGAAGAACAACACAGAGATTCGGAGTTCCAGAGTTTGATTGGTAAAGCCATTACAGCGGAAGAGGCTGTGAAGATACCTGTTGGTTACTTCATGAAAGGGGAAATACTCCTGAGAAAATGGAGACCACCAGAGGTGCCAGCAAATGATGAGTGGAAAGTTCATTAACAAATTGTGGTGCCACAGCTGTACCGGAAGGAGATAATGAGTTTGGCACATGAAACACCTTTGGCCGGGCACCTTGGAGTGAACAAGACATGTAACAGAATATTGGTACATTTTTTCTGGCCAGGATTGCGACGTGATGTGGCGGAGTTCTGTAAATCTTGCCATTCATGCCAGCTGGTGGGAAAACCTAATCAGAAAGTCCCCTCTGCACCTTTAAAACCAATTCCAGCTTTTGAAGAGCCATTCAGCCGTGTCATTATTGACTGTGTAGGCCCTTTACCTAAAACTAAGGCTGGACATCAGTATTTGCTGACCATCATGTGCGCTTCCACAAGGTTCCCAGAAGCGGTGCCTCTTAGGGAAATTACTGCGGCAGTTATTGCTAAGGCCTTGATTAAATTTTTCACTTTGGTTGGCCGACCTAAGGTCATCCAGCCTGATCAGGGTTCCAATTTCATGTCAACGCTTTTTCAGCAAGTGGTACACCTGTTGGGAGTGGAGCAAGTAAGATCAAGTACTTACCATCCCGAGAGCCAAGGGGCCTTGGAAAGGTTTCACCAGACAATGAAGAATATGATTAGAACGTATTGTTTTGAATGTGACAAGGATTGGGATGAAGGAATACCCTTATTGTTGTTTGCTACGAGGGAATCCGTTCAGGAGTTATTGGGATTCAGTCCATTTGAACTTGTGTTTGGACACTCTGTGCGGGGACCATTGAAATTGGTGAAAGAACAGTGGCTACAGGAGGAGTCGCAGTCAATAGTGGTAGAGTATGTGTCAACGGTTAGGCACAGATTGGCAAAGGCTTGTGAAGTTGCGAGAGGAAACTTGAAAGTGACCCAGGATAAAATGAAAGTGAGACGTGACAAGAAATCTCAGATAAGAAATTTCAGTCCTGAGGACCGGGTGTTAGTGTTGCTTCCTGTTCCAGGTCAGCCACTACAGGCTAGGTATTTTGGTCCCTATGCAATCGAAAGGAGGGTGAATGAAACAGATTACGTGGTGACAACTCCCGACCGACGGAAAAAGCGGCAGCTGTGTCATGTCAACCGACTCAAGAAGTATCATGAGAGGAAACCTGTGGAAAAAATGGCTCCTGTCTCACCTGTCATACCTGTAGTCGGTGTGCAAGAGAATCCAGAGGTTGAGGCCGGTGTGAAGTTTGATAACATTGATGACCAGGCTTGTCCCAGATTGACGAACACGGAAGTGTTGAGTAATTTAGACGAGAAATTATGTCATTTGAGGAGGGAACAACAAGGACAACTATCCAGCCTAATTTTTGAGTTTGCACATTTGTTCACAGATGTACCTGGTCGTACTGACTTGGTATATCATGATATTGAGGTGGGGGAAGCCACTCCTGTGAAACAACTCCCATATCGGATGAACCCTGTGAAGATGGAGTGTCTTCGGAAGGAGGTTCAGTATATGTTGGAGAATGACATCATCGAACCAAGCAGCAGTGAATGGAGCTCACCATGTGTGTTGGTTCCAAAACCCGATGGCAGTTTTCGCTGTTGTACGGATTTAAAAAGGGGTTAATGCAGTGACCAAGACCGACTCATATCCCATCCCGAGGATTGATGTCTGTATTGATAGAATAGGCCCAGCTAAATTTGAAACTAAATATGACTTGCTGAAAGGGTATTGGCAGATTCCTCTTACTGATAGAGCCAAGGAAATCTCGGCTTTAGTCACACCAAATGGGTTGTATCAGTTCAAGGTTCTTCCCTTTGGATTGAAAAACGGGCCTGCTACATTTCATCGGCTGATTAATAAGTTTATTGCAGACCTTTAGGGGGTGGAGGCTTATCTGGATGATGTCATCATCCACACCATGACCATGGAAGATCATATTAAACAAATTCATGCATTTGTCAAGAAACTGACCGAGGCAGGGTTGACCATGAACTTATCTAAGAGTGAGTTTGTAAAAGCACAGGTGGTGTTCCTCGGCCATGTAGTAGGTCAGGGTCAGGTGCAACCAGTGACAGCCAAGATAGAAGCCATTGATCGCTTCCAAGTTCCAAAAGGGAAGAAGGAGCTCATGAGATTCTTGGGTATGGCTGGTTGGTACCGGCGTTTCTGCAGGAATTTTTCTGATGTGGTAGCCCCTTTAACGAATTTGCTGAGGAAAGAGACCAAGTTTGTTTGGGATGACAAATGCCAGGCTGCCTTTGCCCACGTCAAAGCGATATTAATGAGCTCTCCTGTCCTAGCAGCCCCGGATTTTCAAGAACCTTTCAAGTTGGCCATTGATGCAAGTGATGTGGGGGCTGGGGCAGTTCTATTACAGGAAGATGATGATGGCGTGGATCACCCGGTGTGCTACTATTCGAAAAAGTTTAACAAACATCAGGCAAATTATGCCACTGTGGAAAAAGAGACCCTTGCTCTCCTGCTAGCACTTCAGCATTATGAGGTGTATCTGGGAACTACTACCTTTCCAATAAAAGTCTTCACTGATCACAACCCCTTAACCTTCATTCAAAAAATGAAAAATAAAAATCAGAGGTTGATGAGATGGAGTTTGTCTTTGCAGGAGTTCAACTTGGAAATTGAGCATGTAAAGGGCAGGGACAATGTCGTTGCCGATGTTTTATCCAGAGTGAACTAACTTTAAAAATTCCTGTAGGTTGTTTGGAAGTTTTGTTGCTTTCTTCTGAGGAATATTAGTTATTGTTGCTCACGTGAGTTGGTCAGCCATATGTTGATTGGTAGTGTTTGGGTGTGAGTTTTACTTTTGTTTGTTAAAGCGGGTTTTTGCATGAAAAGAAAGTTTTCACTATGTTCAAACTTTCTTTCTTGAGGGTGGGAGTGTTACAGATTCGTCACTTCCGTCTTTGTGGTTGTCATCCACTTGAAGCATTTTTAGTTTCATGTACTATTATTGTTACAGTTTGAGTGTGAAATGGAGATAACTGTCTTCAAAGGTAAAAATAATGTCTCAGAAGGAAAACGAGATGGGTGAGGGAGAAAACGGAAGAACAAGAAGAGGCAGGCGAGTGGATCGAGTGAGATCGAAAAAGGAATGCCTATCTGCTTCGAGGTGTCGAGCGGACGCTGGTGGACATTGGTCACGAGCGAATATTGGTTTCCCTGGGAAAGGGATTCCTGTGACAGTGTCGTTGTTGCTGTGGCAAATAAACCTGTGTGACGGGTTTTGCTTTTGGTTCCGAAAGTGAATCATCGCTGGAGAGCAGGTACGCCTCCATTACCGGCCCGTCCGCCATTTCACCTCGCACCAGCCATTTCGCCTCGCTCCGGCCCTTCGCCTGGTTCTCGTGTGTGTCGTGGATTTCGTTTGGGAACTCGCGGTTCTTCGCTTGGGAACCGCTGATCGTTCATGTCAGCGTCATTGTCTGGTGAACCGAAGGTGTGAATTCCCAGTCACCTTTTGGTTGAACTTTTACTGGACCAACATCGGCCTGACACCTCACCAAGCGGCTCTTCTGCAGCGTCGACTGTTAGCCGTTCGGGGTTCAGGTCTCAGTACGACCTTTTCTTGTGATTGCGAGAGCCAAGGGGATCGACTTTGGCCTGGTATCGTGATCCCATTGTGGTTTAACCCAGACGGGGGCAGGCCTGGTATTGGGGTGGCGATTTGGGGGGCACTAATGAAATCTTTAGTCCTCCTCTGTGTGAGAACGTACTTTACAGGATGGAAAACGAAGAAACCGCCGACGACAACCATGGTCTTGACCACAGAGGCCGTCGACCTGAACGAGCCCTTCGACGAGGCAGATGTGACTGGCACTTTAGAAGACTGTGTTGATTTGTTTGATGATTGTGATGATTTTGTTGTAAACCCCTTGCGGGAACTGGCTAATGCCTCTTATGTATTACAAGCTCACAGCTGCACACCTCCATCCGATCCAACTATGGATCTGATTGCGATGCTGGGTCTGGCAGTCAAGGGACCCGACATGGATATCCTGGATCCACAAGCTGATCGTGCATCCATGGAAGACTTTGACATAAAGGAAGTCTCTCTCTTCACTTCGAATGTTTCGGATTTTAATGCTCTGTACCCTGACCAGTAACACGTGACACAAGATATTGACAATATTATGTATTCCTCAGAACAGCAGCACGTGCGAGGTCTCATGCGCATGAACGTTGATTAACTTCGAAGATCTGCAAGGACCGCGTCTGTGAAAGGTGGGGGGAGCCAGTTCCACAGGGGAGGTGATGGGCCCTCTGGCGGAGCACATCCTCATCTGGACCAGACGCCTTCATTGTGGATCCGAAACGTTAATGGACCTTCATGTTCTGAACCCTCAGGTTCCAAGCACGCACAACATGACACGTCCCTCAAGTGCACGGGCGGGGTGCTATGGGCGTGTGGTATGCCCTTGGGAGACACCCACATTACACAATCCTCTTTCAATAAAGCCCGATGAGGCACGTTGTCTCTTGAGATACCTTGTCTCGACGAGACAAGAGGCGGGTTAATGTCGGTCAGTAAGTTTGTTGTTTTACAAACCTCTGTTATAAGCTGAAGTATAAACTTGTTATTTGTAATTATTTGAGAAGTTCGCTTCACCACTATACTTCAAATGAGAATGCACGCTTCCTTTCCTTGCCAGCGGCAAGTCTGTTAAAACCTCACGGTCGCTTTGAAACATGTTTTATGAGCCGCGGCCAGGAATGCAGGCAAGGTGTGAACTGTAACCTCTATACGTGGGATTCATGAGTTTTGTATACACAGACCTTTCCCTGGTAAGACTATTATAATCATTAATTGTGTTTCGTATGGCAGAATGCTTGATGGTGGAAGCAGCATTTACTGCCCTGGATTAAGTCTAAATTGAGAATGCTCGCTGAAAGTGGATCCAAAGGTGAATCTAAAGGCCTGGGACTCCTCATGCACACTTTATGGTCCCTTTGTAAATCGAAATGTAAACTCCCTCGCGTGAATTACAGCTTTTGGTCATCCTGGAGTTTTGAAAGAACATCTGGCCCACGAGATAATAAATTATTTCATCACTCCCCCGAGGCAACAGGAACGGACATCGGTGGGGGAATTTAGCCCATTTAGGGATGCCGGTTGGAGGACCATTAGCCCAGTTTCCTTTGTTCGAGCTCAGTTTCAGTGGAGATCTTCTGATTAAGTATTCGTATATAAACCGGACTTGAGTCCGCTTACTCGGTAGGAGGGCTGGCGTGGCACGCCGTCCGTTTGTACTGTATATTGCCGGCTCTGCTCCACAGCTGTGAACTTGGTGAATTAATAAACGCTTGTCAATCTTTCCTTGTGATGAATACCTGAGTTCCCTGGTGACTACCTGAGCTCCGGACATATATATATATATATATCTATCTATATATATATATATATATATATATATATATATATATATATATATATTGTTGCGGATCCGGGGGTCGGCGCTCCCCTTACCAAGGGGGGGTTAATCCCCTTGTCTTTCAAACTGGCCGATCCCCCAGCCCTGGAAATTATACGCTCCTTTGCGGTCGAGATTGGCCAGGGTGATTGGTCAAGATTGGTTGGTCCCAAATACCTGCGTGCCAATCTCTCAGCAAAGCAGGGAAATAACTCCCGCTCGAACCACGGATATGATGGTAATTGCCGAGCGGTTTAACAAACCGCAGCCCAAGCCATTAACAAAAGGACGAAACCCATTTAGAGCAGTTCCGAATCGTGCCACAGGTACTCAATGGGGAGAAAAGACGAAAGCGATCGAAAAGAGGAAACCAAAAGGTAAGGAAGAACAAATATGGTTTATTAATTACACTATTAAAAGAGGAAACGAAAGAAGGGCATGTACAAGAAGAAGAGCAAAAGGACACAGGGAAAGCTTACACTGTCTTAATTAACACGCACAGGACAATACAAACGGACTTACACGAAAGGGGAATGGCAGGAAGGAAGGTCCAAGCAGATGGGTCAGCGTTGGCTCTGGCCCCAGTTCACGCTCCACTCCGGTCCACACTCCACTCCTGTCCACACTCCGGTTCCGCAGCGAAACCCGGCAGGCAGCGCGGTTGGTATTGTCGCGGTATTCTCGGCGCGAGCGAACCGACTCTCACACAACTTTCCCTCTCCCACTCAACTTCTTGTCTGCAGACCGGCTCTGTCACTCTCTCTTCCCTTGGCTCTCTCTGTCCTTGGCTCTCTCTCTCTCTCTGGCTCGTCTCTCACTCTCTCTTTTTTGTAAGTAGTCCCACGCGAGCGCTTATATCACGCGCTCGCGTATCAAGCCGCGGGCTTTTAGGACACACCCACCGATGAGCTCGCCTTGGCCCTGGTTGGTCACGAGGGCTCACCGACTCCGCCCTTAACAGGGCTACGCCTCGCTCTGATAACACCTCCCCCTTCTTCTCCAGCTTGACCGCGTGGTTAATGGCGTTTGGAGTGAGCGCTGTGGCTGGCAGAGACACGCAATACCATTTGGAGGGAGGCTAGCGGCAAAATGAACAGGGTTTGAAAAGGGGCCTAGGTTATTTGGGCAATCATTGAAGGGCGATAATTAAATTGCCGATTACAACTCTTGTTGTTGCCCACCCCTTCTCTTTCCAGCGTGGTGACTAAACATGGGGAATCGATAGGTTGTGAGCAAAGATCATTAAGGGACAGAGGTAGCACTATCATGTGTATTCCTGTGGTGCCTGCTTGGGGGAAATGCATGCATGACCAGCAGTGGGTCCTATTCTGAATTGTCGCCACCTCTCTTGCTGCCTTCCAATATGTGTTTTCACCCTTCTCTGGGGCCTTGTCCTGGGGGTGCGGCGTGAGTATGTATTCGATGCATGGTGTGTAATTAGTTTCGCCACCAGCCACGCCAGGGGTCCAGACGCTGCACCGGACATGCATAGTCATGCCTTTCTCTTGGCGTGTGCGTGTTTGTAGCTTGAAATCAGGGGTCCCCCATTTGTATCCTGGTCGGGCCAAGGTCTTGACGCTAGATTGCCTGTCCTCCCAGAACTCTCGTTGTTTTCATAGTACAACGCCAACACGTCCAGGCCCTGCCGACAGTGCTAGCCATCTTACGCTTACCCAATCTGTGTGTAGGGCTTTCTGCTCGAAACATGGTAATGATACTCTTTGTCCCCATGTTATGGTGAGGTGTCGTGTTTTGTTTTCGCATCTATTGTAATCGGAGCTCCCTCTAGCTGCTGTCGCTATCAATAGCATCATACCTATGATTAGGCCCATCGTTACTGTGGTTGCTGTGGTATCGTGTCTGGTGCTTGTACAGCCAACTTACAGTGCGTGGCGTGGATCCAGGACGTCTTGCCCTCGCAACAGCGGTTGGTGTGCTCCACAAACACCTGGTTTTTTTTCTGGTGGAACACCTGGTCCACGAACGCCCTGGGAACACCTGGAACACCTGGTCACCAATTTCCTAATCCACTTCTTTCAAGTGGATCCAATTTTATCCAATATCCGATTTTAAATTCGATCCAATTTTCTCTAATTCCTCCCCTAGCATCCCATTCACCTGTTTCCTACACCTGTTTCCGTCTCTAGCCCAATAGTTGCCCCATATCCCAATATCCCAATATCTATATTTAAATTATTTCAGCTAGAGTTTCAACTCGAGTTACCACCAACAAACCACCATTAACCTCCCCCAGTTATTTATTTATTTTCGCAAACAAACAAATAATAAAAATAACCTGGTCTATTTATTGAAAATAAAATAGTTCTCATATGTCTTACTGTCTGGTTAATTTTCCTCACCCACTGTGATTCACTCAAAATAGATTCTCACTGTTGTTATGTCTGAAGTTCGTCTCATGAAAACCCATCCAAGAGTCCAGTGTAACAGACAGACAAACATATAGACACACAGAAGACCCCAGGGTCCCATCAAACTAACTTGTCCCCAGATCCACAAAACAAAACATGTAACTTACTCAATGAATACAATTTGTCATCCAAATTGTCATTCCCTGTGCAGATTAAAGCACTCCGGACAATGTGCAGCCAATGTCAACAACTGAATTCCCAAGACAACAATGATAAAACATCCAATCCACCTCAATGGCTCGCCAAGCAGCTCATTGTGTCCCTGTCTATCCCTTCTTGCATTGACACTGTTCACAATCACAATTACTCACTCATACACTGCTCCATCACCTCCTTCCCACACGCTGCATCATCGAAGCTGACTACTCCCTTCTGAGACTTGCGCTTCCCAGTCACCCCTTATACTTTTGCGCTCCCCCGTCATTATAATCCACTAATCTGCTACGTCCCCTACTACAGGTAACTCTCCCTCGGCGAGCTTACACTGCCATATTTCCATGACCTATAGCTTATGCTATATTTCACACCTTACCTCCATGGAACAGCTGGTGGTCCTCCGAAAGGTGCATTCCGATGTTTAATACAATGACACCTGAGCACTCAATTAGCCCTCCATCGTACCACAGACTTACAATCAGACAGACAGACAGACAAATAACAGAGGCGTATCACAAGCCCCAAAAAGGACATCACCTCTCCAGACAGGCACAGTCTAATCCACAGTATCTATATGCCAACTTCTATCTGGAGCCTCACAAAGCCAAAAGTTGGGCATGTTCACTGCATTCCATGCAATGCAACCTCCAACCACACGAGGTGCCAGCCACACCTCAATCATGCCCTCATTGCAGCCACCCGATCCCTAACAACATGTCCCTACTTTAACACAAGGCCTCCACTACGGACAACACCGTCAAGGCCCTTCTCGAGGGGGGGGGGGTGTGGGGGGTCATGCTCCACCATGCAGCCCGATCTCTACTTGGTGCGCGCCCCCATAATCAGCAAGTTATGATAACCCACAATACACCTGGGCACACACCCTCTTGACACCACGACTTGAACCATGCTACTTGCATCTCCTTGCACCCTCTCAAATGTCCTCCATTTAACATGACTAACCCCAGAGCTCGATCATACACATATTTCCTGAGTCCTCCGAAACACCCAATAAGACGTCAACCACAACGACAACAACAAATTCCAGAAATCGATATTCTTCTGTTCACTAATTACGTACACAATTTTCAGTTTTAACCAACAATATATTTCCCTTTTCCCGATTTAAGTCCCTGTCATGTCGTTAAATTAACACCCAGTGGATTGACTCAGCCTGTCATCCTTCCAAGGTTAGCGAATTAACTCGGACCTCATTCCCATCCCAAATCATTCCCATGCGTATCTAAAACAAAGGTCAAACAAAGGTCAAACTTCAAACGAAGAAAGGTGTGGTAACAAACGTCACAAGAACTCCACATCCGGACAGATGAACGACCATCATTTAGGCTCCATATTGCAAAATGCTAACGCCCTATGAATCAAATAACCGCCAACAATCCGCCCAGGAACTCCCGCCAAAATCCCACAGCCTTTCTTGGGAGGCGTGCTCTACCATGCAGCACCCTCTCTACCTGGTGCACACCTTTCGCACATCCCTCCCTAGATAACAGATGCATTTGGTGGGGATTAGTCCCGCAAACTCCCGCCAACCCGAGCCATCTCCGACGATCTTCAATTGAAATGCGGAGCACTTGCTCTCACCTCTAACCCGAAATGCAATCAATGACATCCCATGTGACATAACATCCTCCTAGAGGTGAGCTGCCTCGGGGATATACTCATACAATCAACACATACAATACACAAGTTGCCAATACACAATATAATCGTTAATTGCCTAATTCCTGCAGGCAATTCAAAGAACCCTTTGTCAACCATTCACGGTCCTCCCACCGTGCGGGGCACATCCTTTGAGAGTAGGCAGGTTATCACCGGCATTCTGAGCAAATTCCGTATTCTGAATTTAATTCAACAAATTCCAAACTCCATGAAGATGGAACACAAAGAGTCCACGACTCCAAGACAGCAGCCAATTAGCGGCGGCACCGGACCAATCCACCCAACAGCAACCACAACAACAACCGCCCCGAACCGAGGGCCCCCATACAACGCATACGTGACTCGCAGCTCGCTCAGCTCCAGCCCGAATGCACCTTCCACGGAGCCGCACGGCAGGACCCACAGGCTCGCACCACACCGACAATAAAACCGCCAAACCATTCATTCACCTCTTGTCCCAAACAAATGAAAATCCAGACTCAAACGAACATCACCAGGACCCTCGGATAAACGCTAAAATCGACATTTCCGGCCTGGATTTCCACACGTCGAGCAGACAATTTACAAAACTTCACACCGAAACCCATCTACTTTGCATATGTCATACAGACGAATAAATTGGCCAGATACACACGTTAAGGACACACATCCGCATTCAATAACACACACACAATGACAATGAACACAAATACACACGTTAATGACAAAAATTCGATTTAAAGTCAAATATGAGATACAAGTATTAATATCCCTATATACATTCATTCGTATACCAGTGAGTCTCTCAGGCGTCGCGCGAACATCAGATCGACTCCAACCATGCACCTCCAACTGAAACTCCCATGTCTCCCTATGCAACGTATTTTGAATCATCCGTTTCCTCATGCATTCCTCCATACCACGTGATTGACAAACCGGCTCGCATTTCATGTGTTTCCTTATATCCGACCAACTTGTCACTAACCACGTACAGTACAGCGTAGATTCATGCACACGCGTCCCCTTGTACGATCTTGTTCAACATCTTGTGCAACAATCCCCATTCATTCATATTACGTCACACTCCATTCAAGGAAAAAGGGATTTTGGGACGGGTGGACAGGGTGGGTTGGGGTGGAAAGGGTTGGGCAGGGGGGGGTGTTGCCTGGAGCCCGGGGACAGAGCCCAGGTCTTGGGGGGGGGGGAGGGGGTAGAGGCCTGGTAACTACCTCCCCTACCGCGGGGTCTTGGTCCGGATCCTGGACCAGCGGCATCAACCACTGATTTACTTGCTTAACTGTTTACTTCATTGTCCTCTGTCCTTGGAGCTTCAATTTTCAATATTTCAAAAACCACTTTCACTCCTTCCTACCTGTGCTTACCTGGCCCCTTGCTGTGAGCCTATTTATTTTCTCTTGTTCACCTGGTCCTGGTTTGTTTCTACCTGGATTTCTGCTACTTGCTTCCTCTGCCCCTAAAGTTTCAGCACCTTTCCTGCCCTCTTGTTTAGAGCTTTGTCTAGAGCTTCCTGGCTCGACATCGTAGTTGCCACTACCCTCTTGTCAAGTCTACCTGGTACCTGCGCATTTCCTTTTTCCTGGCCATGTTCCTTGGGTCTTCTGTGTTAGCGCAGCCCATTCTTTCCCTGGAATGCAATGGCATACACCATCTTGTCTCTGGGCTGGTCCTTCCTGGAAAGTTCTCGGTCACCGGTGCAGCCTATGGCTGTCCGACCTCACTTTTCCCCCTCTCCTTGCTAACTGTAATGTTACCCTTAGCGTTACCCTTTGATAGATCTATTCTTAACGTTATCCTGGTGGATTAACAATCACTTGTCATTCTGAAGCAAAAACAGCTTTTACTTACAATTTCGTTCGAAGTGCAGGCAGGACAGACGACGAGGGAGCGGACAGAGCCCGCCCGAGAGAGGGAGGTTCGAATTTGGAGATTAACCCTTTGATAAAAAATGCTCACCTGAAAACAAATCAGAGTGCCGGCCGGCCCACATTTGTCATCTGTCACTCTGATGAGGTGGGCATCATACATGAGACCATAAATAAAACTTTTTCCTCCATTAAATTCACCATTGAAGAGGAGAAAAATGGAGCCCTTCCCTTCCTGGATACACTCGTAGCAAGGGATCCCAAAGGAGCCTTAAAGGTAACGGTGTACAGAAAACCAACACACACTGATCACTACCTTGATTTCAATTCTTGCCATCCAATGGAACACAAAAGATCGGTGGTGCACACCCTCTCAAAAAGAGCACGTGATTTACCATCCACCTTTGAAGACAAGATGAGTGAGGTGGACCATCTTCAAAATGTGTTAAGGGCAAATGGTTATCCTGACAGCTTGCTACCCAACAGGAAAACGATAAGGGCTTCCCCACACAACAGGCTGAGACCGAGAGAACAACCAAAAGGTTTGTGTGTTCTCCCTTTTGTACAGGGGTTTCACAGAGGGTCGGCAGAATTTTGAAATCGGCAGGAGTGAGGGTGAGTTTCACACCGGTTTTCACCCTTCGCCAAGCCCTTATGAGGGTCAAGGACAAGCTTCCGAGGAAGGATAGGTCAGGGGTGGTATACGTAGTGCCCTGTGGTTGTGGAGCTGAGTATGTGGGTGAAACCGGGAGGACCTTAGGTCAACGTATTGCTGAACACCAAAAAGCATTTGAATGTAATTTTCCCAGCAGATCTGCTATTGCCAAACACGGCCTTAAGGAAGGCCACACACCTTTATGGGATAGGGTTAATATTTTGGGTTCCACACCCAACAGAAACAGAAGACGTGTTTTGGAGGCTTGGCACACAGAAGAAACTGTTACCTCGATCAAACAAGAGGTAGTTGACTTACCAGTAGCGTTTGACCCACTCTTGTGTAAACGAAGCAGGCATTCCGTACTTTGAACAACGAGTCCACATAATATGTCACACAAGGTTTTTATTCGAACAATTTGCCCCCTCCCCCTCCCCCCTCCCCCCTCCCTCCAAACCACCCCTCTCCCAAACCCCCCCCTCCGCTTCCACCCCCCTCTGGTTCCCCCCCCCCCCCATTCTATCCCCCCTATAAACCCCCTCCATCCCGCATTCCCCTTTACCGCATCGGGCCACATGTGATGATCTTGATATTATGGCAATTTTATTTTATCTTAAAAAAAATTTTTTTTGCTTTAATATATTTACAGTTTTAATTTAATTTACAATTTAATTGTTCACAAGTTTAACTTTTAATTAAATGTAATTATTGTTCCTGATTTTCTAAACACGAGTTATAATCCAGCATTGCTTACAGGATTACTTTAAGCCGTTAATATGCGGTTGATTTTTGAATTTGGTCAATAACGTCTCCGTTCACGAGAGCGGTGTGATACGGGTTCATTGGCTGTCCAGCTTTGCCCACCCCACTTTGCATATACCCCGCCCACTTTGCATATAAGGGGATGTTGAGATGATTTTATCACTCTTGAGGAAGATTAACGGCGGCGTGTGCCTTCACATGTTGTTAATCGAAACGTTGAGTCATTGTTTGTTCAATTAAAGGTTGGAGTTCTTACCATGGAGTCATTTGGATTTACTCCCAACCGCAAATCTTTGCGTATATATATATATATATATATATATATATATATATATATATATATATATATATATATATATATATTGTAACGAATTTGAGGAAGTGTAAAGAATGTGAGAATTATGGTTTTGTTGTGTGTAAATGGCACCCTCCATAATGTAAAGAAAGGTCGAAGCTCGTCCTCTTAGTTAATTCCATAAACCTACACACAGGGCACCATATATCGTTTTAAATAGTTAGTCCCTTATTCTATGTAGGTTAAGGATGTGTTTCCCAATAGTTTGACTCTTCATTGCACCGAATTAAATCAGAGTATGTCCCTCTGACGCCCCATGGCATCTTCCAAGTGCCAGGTTTGCCAGGTTTGCTGCAATTGACTTCTTTAGCCACTTTGCTGCATTTTCATCTCCCGTCCACTTTGCTGCATTTGACTCCATTTGACGAGGTAACCACGAAGAAGAAAGGCGGGTCTCCACCTCATCATAGAGGGGAGGAGTGAGTCGGCCCCGCTCATCCAACCCAGAACGAGGGGTTTGCCTTGAGAGGGCGGAGAGAGAACGATCGGGGAGGTTCGCAAAGGTTGAAGGGCGGAGCCTATATAACCCGCAGCGGGACGCTCCCCACAGAGAGATGAGTTCTGAGTCCAAGAGATGCGCTGGAGATGAGCAGGTGTGACCAAGCCGCCGTGATACGTGCCGCGCTGCAGGGGAAACGGACCGAGGCAACGCAAGGAGCGCGTGAGGCAGCAGTACGGAGAAAGGTTCAGCAAGGAGCGTGGGACCGCGGGAGTTCGCCCGACCGCGGCTCGGCTTTTTGACGACGGTGCCTTCTGGCCCGACCGTGCCCAGGCCCCGCTGAACCTTCCTTGCCTCTCAAAGCCATCCATCTCCAAGCCATTCGTTCCTGGCTGCATTTCCCCGTGTAAGTGTGAATGTTCGTCCGTCTGCCACGTTGTCCTGGGGTTTATTAATTAAGCTTGTATAGGTAAGCTAATGATTTCACTGTGTCTCCTGCTCCTTTCCATTTCCATGTATATAACCTTGACTGCTCTCTTTGCTTTGACTTGTGTAAATAATTAATAAACCCTGTTATTCCTCTGTACTTCTACTTCTTCTTCATTATCATTCGGTCGCTTTAGTGGTTTCAATATTGAGTGTACGTGGCGCGATTCGGCCAACGTTCAGGATCAGGTTTAGTGAAGGCTAATGACTCGAACTTCGGGTTGCTAAAAACCGCTCGGCAACTAACTAGACCATCCAAACCGGGGTTCGAGCGGTACTTGTCTCCCTAGTCTGCGGAGGGACGGATAAAGGTATTCGGGATAAACCCTGGGCCCATAACCCTGATCTGTTCCATCCCGCGGGATAGCGTTACAAGTGCCAGGAGCAGAGATGGTCAGCTTAACAAGACAAGGGACTAACCACCCCTTGCTAAGAGGGAAGAGCCGTACTCCGTACCCGTAACAATTGGTAGTCAGGAGTTGGGATTCGAACCTGGGACTAAATTTATTTAGCCCAAATTTTGGACACCAATTGTACTATTGGCCGTAACAATTGGTGTATGGGAGTGAGATTCGAGGCCCGAACCAAATTTTCTATAACATCAAAAAATTTGGTCGAAATTACGAGCGGCCGAAATTTTGTTTAACATCCCAAATTGAGTCGTGCCATGGACAATCAAGGCGATCGGATGCAGGTGGGTGAGCTAGAAGAGGGGTTAGGGGTAACCCAGGACCACAGGGAAGAAATGGAGGAGAGCAATGAGGAGGTGGTTGAGGGAGTATCAGGCGCACAAAATGGCGCCCTCGCGCACGTGGTTGCAGAGGCACAAAAGGGCGGCGCTGCGGCAGCCGAGTCCGCAGCGCTGGGGAAATTGGACCTCTTCGCGGCGCAGATGATGGGGTATATGAAAAAAATGGCGAAAAAATCCAGCAGGGACATGGACAATAAATTTGAGGGTTTAGACAAGAAATTTGAGGGATTAGACAAGAAATGTGAGGGGTTAGACAATAATTTTAAAGGGTTAGACAACGGGATAAAAGAGGTGAAGAATGGGTTAACGGGGTTGGAAAATAGAATGGCTGCCCAGGAGAACCAGATGGAAGGAATGAAGAATGGGTGAATGGGGTTAGAAAACAGGATGGAAGACAAATTGCGGTCAATAGGGGAGCAATCCGCCCGAGAAATTAAACAAATGGGAGAGCAGATAGAGGAGGTGAAAATCGGGTTGGAAGGTAAACTGGATGCTCAGAGGGATGAATTGGGACAGATGAGGGCGGCATCTACTAAAAAGATGGAGGAGATGGGGGAGGAAATAAGATGAGGTGTAAGCGAGGAGGTCTCGGGGGTACGCGAGGAGGTAAAGCGAGGTGAGAAGCGTATGGAGAAAGAGGTGAGAAATAGCATGGCAAAGTTACAAGGGGGCATAGAAGATCTGACGCAGGAGGTGGAACAGCTAACGGTGGGACAAAAGGTATTAGTGGAGCAGGTGGAAAAGAACACTGCGGTACTAGGAGGGTTAAAGGCGACACAAAACGAAATCAAAAATGACTTGATAGCGACGAAGAGGGAATGTCAGATGGTACGTGAGGGACTGACAATGAGGTTGGACGAGGTGACGGAGGCAATGGAGACGAAGGACCGGGAGGTGAGGACGCACATAGAGACAGTAAAGGAAAAATTAGAGGAAGAAATCGAGGAGACGCACAGGGAAATAAAAGAGGTGAAGCAAAAGTTAGAGGATGTGGAAGAGGGGATGAGTGAAATTAAGAAGAGATGGAGGGAAACTAAGAAGGAGATAAGGGAGGAGGTGATGGAATATGTACAAGGTCGGTGCTCAAATCGTGATGGTGTGCTCGCCAACCAAATAAAGAGTTTGCAGGTGGCGAAGGAGGTGCGGAGACGAGGTGCCGAGGTGAGTGGCGATATACGCGGAAATGTATACGGTGTGAGGGGAGCTTCCGTCGGCTTGGGGGTTGGTTTGGACCCGGGTGTTCGTGAGAGGCCGCTGGTGAAGTGTGCGACAGGTACGGAGTGTGTGGACAGAGGAGGTGTGCGAGAATGTCCGACTCTGGGGTGTGTGAGGAAAAAGTGCGCGCCGAGGAGTGAGTGTGCTGTCGAGAGTGAGTTGGTCGTAGCGCGTGTGCGGGGGGGCACATGGAAGCGCGGGATGGGGAGTGTTAAAGGGGATGTGATGGGAGAATGCACACCTGTGGTGAGTGTTACGGAAGGTGTAACAGGAGAGTGTGCGCAAGAGGATGCACGAGAAAGGTGTGTAATGGACGGGTGCATGAGGAAAGAGTGCGCTGTCAAGAGTGAGGGTGAATGCGCGACCGAGAGTGGTGGTGAAAGTAGTAAAAGTGACACCGAGCGTGAGTTCGTTGTGGCAGGTGAGAGAGGATGTACATCTGGAATGGAAGGAAGCACACCTGAGATGGTCGAGCGCGTGTGGTAATGCACACTGGAGTTGGTAGTGAGGCACGTGGTTGGGTGTACGGAGGAGAGCACACCTGTGGTTGTCACCGAGGAGGTGACTGAGGAGGGGGCACGAAGAGGTGTGTTGGGGAGGTGTGCGAACGACGAGTGTGTGCCAAGGTGTGCAGTGGTCAGGGGTGTGACAAAGTCTGTAAGCGGATTGAGTGTACCTGGGTGTGTAAGAGAAGGTGCAATGACTAGGAGCATGGGAACGGCTGGATGTATGAGCAAGGAACGGGCTGCGGGGTGTAAGCATGCAAGTGGAGCATCGACGCTAAACGGGATAGCGTTTAGAGCGACTTATAGCCGAAGCGGGCCTTCGGTGCGTGCCGGGCAGCTTCATGTGCCGCGGGGACCCGTGGGGATCGTGACCGCGGCGGTTTCGAAAGAACCGCCATGCGGGATCCACGCCGGGCCTCGCTCTGAACGGCCGCGGTCCATGCTCCGCTAGGCGGAACGGGCGGCCCGTGTAGGAAGGGTCGTCATGGCGACCCCCTTTTGTTGAGGCGTTCCGGCAGGGCGAGATCGGGCCATTGGACGGCTCCGTGCCGAGATGGTGCGTTGGATCTCGGCCCGAGTAAACCTTGCCTGCACCGAATGCCGGACGGATCCAACCGCCGGCACCAAGCAACCCGCATTCATTGCTCGGCTTTGCGAAGCCGAGCTTTAGAAGTGAATTGGCACACCGAGAGGCTCTAGTGGGTAGACTGTGATGAGGATAGTGTTTTGGACCTGAAATTGAAAAGCAAAATTTGATGATTGGCAAAGGATTCGCAGATGATTGGTAGTGATTGGCAAATTTTTAATTGGCTGAAATTTGATGCGCAAAATTGGTAGTGAGAGATACCCGATGTGGTGGGATGGCAACTCTGCCATCCCTCACAGCGGGGGCAAAGGAGCACTAGTTTTATGGGGTTGGCAGTGAAAACTAGCCCGGGAAGGTTAGGATATAGTGTGTAGGGACCTAGAGATTGACAATAGGTAACGCTAAGGTTAGGTAGTGACAATGATACCTGTAGTGGGGACGCAGGTAGATTCGTTTGGATGATAATGACGTGGTATGTGCTTAGTTTAAAGGGAAGACAGGGAGCACTAAGTTAGCAGGGCACCAGGTAGTTCAGATGATGCCGTGTGAGTGTTGGAGGTGTATTCAGAAGTGTATTGTGAAAAGTGTATGAGTGAGTGTTGATATCGAGCAAATGAGGAATTGCGGGGCAATGCTCGGGAGAGATGTGTGTGACCATGGGAGAATTTGGGTGCCTGAGGCAATGGTGTTTGAGAATTGAAAGTGTATTGAGCAGGGTATGAGTAAATGATTGTGATTGTGAGTTGTATTGAGATTGCACAGGTGTGCAACTGAACAGGTGTATGGAGCAGTGTATGATGGAGTGATGGTGATGTGTGTTGTGTTGACCCAAATGGTCCAGGGAGGAAGGAGGGTGCAGGTGGCACCAGGTGAGATTGCACAGGTGTGCAACTGCAGGTGGATGGAGAATGGTGGTGTGGAATACATGGAGTGTGGAATATATGGAGTATGGAATGGATGGTCGTGGAGTGAGTATGGTGGAAACTGTGGAGTGGAATGGATGGTGCGAAGATGTGGATGGGGGAAAGGAGGATGGACCCCATCACAAATACCCGGGGAGGGTAGTTTAAGAGTTAGGTATAGGGTATAGGTAAATTGTGGTTGGATATTGGCATCTGTGGTGCGTGTGGAAGAATGGAGGTTGAATGGGTGCATTAGTGACGTGGAAATGGCTGGGCGTGTAGCCTGTTAGTATGTGTAGTTGATTGGGCACTCCACCACTGTGAGGATGTCGGCCAGGTGAGGCCGCAGGTGGGCTCTGGGAGCCGTTAGAGTTGTGGATGGGGCCCAAGGATCCGGAGGACGGACCCGGGTAGCCCAGTGCCAGAGGGCACGGAGGGGTGACAGAGCCAGGAGGGGCCTTCCCCAGTTAGATAGGTTAGGGTGAGGAGCTAGGTAAGCTCGGGTGGCAACTACAGTGGTGGAGGTGTGCAGGTGGGTAGACCTGCTGGGAGAGCCACACGCCCCAGTCCTGAAATTGTGCAAGGGCACAGGGAGTTGAATCGGGGGAGTGAGACCCCAAATTGAGAAGCACCACAGTTTGGTCAATGGGAATTGGTTTTTAGAACCCATAGTGTAAGTTGGCCAATGGATTGGCAGGGAAGACCCCGGGTAGTGTAAAGTGTGTTAAAGTCATTTAGAAGGTAGTTAGGATTAAGAATCTCCTTGCACCATCTACATCCACTCACCTGAGGTGACAAAGCTCCACACCATGCCGTGGTTTGTTGGTTTTTATTATTTTTGTTGTGCAAATGTCTGGAATGTGAGACGCATCATGACGTGGGTGTGACATTGTGCTTTGTTGTTCCATCTCTCCCTCCTTATGAGGATTGATGATGAATTGGTGATGGCAAATTTTGGTTAGTGGGATTGTGGTGACGAATTTGGTATAGGGGAAATATGGGGGAGACGTGACAGTAGTGACGAATTTGTAAATGTGTAGGTTTTTGTAAATATGGGGAGGGGCAAGGGGGGGTAGTGTAGGTCACATGTGGGGGGCGTACGGTAGGGACGAGCATTTCTCACTTCACTCTCCATACGCACCTCGTCCTGCATTGCCTTATTGATGTGTACCCTTGCGACCCTACCCCTCGCTCACCTGTCTTTTTCCCCCCCTTGTCTCCCACCCGAGGACTGTGTGCCACTGGGTGTCGAGGGGAGCGTGCGGAGGTCACCTTGTGTGCCAGGACCCTCGCAACCAGCATGCATTGCATTGATGTACCACTTTATGGACCGCTGTTCTGCGGCCAAGTACCACTTGATGGACCCCAGGTTCTGGGGCAGGGCACCTCTGTTGGAGACTGGCCATAGTGGCCAGGTAATCTTGCTTGCGGACCTCATGGTAAGGTGGCATGCGGTAAGGTGGCACCTATGCCCAACAGGTGGACCATCCTTAGTTGGCCCTATGGCCCTAAATTAAAAAAAATGGTCACTTTGTGCTTTTTATTTCCAAGTAGGCCGCATGAAACAAGAAGACATCGGGAAGAACATCGGCCCAGCAGAGAAGGAGAAGACCACCACCAGTTTTTTTTTTGTGTGTTTATTGCAAACAATAATGACTGTGCACTGGTTGGTGCGTTTGGTGGTTGGTGCTTTTGGGTGCTTTGGTGTTATTGGAACTGGTGCATCGATGCAATGCGTGCTGTCTCCTCCCTCCCAACAGGAATTTCCTTCTCTTTGTTTCCCGAAAAAGAAAAAAAACACAGGTCCTGGGTTGCGTTGTAAATAAGAAATAACGTCACTATAAATAATGCTCCCCACCGTAAATGTATAGTTTGAAAACAATTCCGCAATTCGGTTATCCTGTGGGCGCAAGTCTGTTAGGCAGGGTGCAATGCAGCAGGGGGACATATTTATTTGTGTTTTAAAATTGTCGCACTCAGGGTCAGGTTAATTGTAGAGGGAATTACACCTACGTGTCACACTAAAAGTAAAGTTTTATAGGCCCGAGCACGGGCCTGAAGGAAGGAGGGTGCAGTGTAACGAATTTGAGGAAGTGTAAAGAATGTGAGAATTATGGTTTTGTTGTATGTAAATGGCACCCTCCGTAATGTAAAGAAAGGTCGAAGCTCGTCCTCTTAGTTAATTCCATAAACCTACACATAGGGCACCATATATCCTTTTAAATAGTTAGTCCCTTATTCTATGTAGGTTAAGGATGTGTTTCCCAATAGTTTGACTCTTCATTGCACCGAATTAAATAAGAGTAGGTCCCTCCGATGCCCCATGGCATCTTCCAAGTGCCAGGTTTGCCAGGTTTGCCAGGTTTGCTGCAATTGACTTCTTGAGCCACTTTGCTGCATTTTCATCTCCCGTCCACTTTGCTGCATTTGACTCCATTACACACGAGGTAACCACGAAGAAGAAAGGCGGGTCTCCACCTCGTCATAGAGGGGAGGAGTGAGTCGGCCCCGCTCATCCAACCCAGAATGAGGAGTTTGGCTTGAGAGGGCGGAGAGAGAACGATCGGGGAGGTTAGCAAAGGTTGAAGGGCGGGGCCTATATAACCCGCAGTGGGACGCTCCCCACAGAGAGATGAGTTCTGACTCCAAGAAATGCGCTGGAGATGAGCAGGTGTGACCACGCCACCGTGATACGTGCCGCGCTGCAGGAGAAACGGACCAAGGCAACGCAAGGAGCGGGCGAGGCAGCACTATGGAGAAAGGAACTTCGCCCGTGCAGTTTGGGACCGCGGGAGTTTGCGCGACCGCGGCTCGGCTTTTTGACGGTGGTGCCTTCTGGCCCGACCGTACCCAGGCCCCGCTGAACCTTCCTTGCCTCTCAAAGCCATCCATCTCCAAGCCATTCGTTCCTGCCATAATTTCCCCGTGTAAGTGTGAATGTTTGTCCGTCTTCAAAGTTGTCCTGGGGTTTATTAATTAAGCTTGTATACGTAAGCTAATGATTTCACTGTGTCTCCTGCTCCTTTCCATTTCCATGTATATAACCTTGACTGCTCTCTTTGCTTTGGCTTGTGTAAATAATTAATAAATCCTGTTATTCCTCCGTACTTCTTCTTCTTCTTCATTCTCGTTCGGTCGCTTTAGTGGTTTCAATATTGAGTGTACGTGGCACGATTCAGCCAATGTTCAGGATCGGGTTTAGTGAAGGCTAATGACTCGAACTTCGGGTTGCTAAAAAACCGCTCGGAAACTAACTAGACCATCCAAACCGGAGTTCGAGTGGTACTTGTCTCCCTAGTCTGCGGAGGGACGGATAAAAGTATTCGGGATAAACCCTGGGCCCATAACCCTGATCCGTTCCATCCCGCGGGATAGCGCTACAAGTGCTAGGAGCGGAGACGGTCAGCTTAACAAGACAAGGGACTAACCACCCCTTGCTAAGAGGGAAGAGCCATACTCCGTATCCGTAACAATATATATTTTTAAATATATATATATATATATTATATATATATATATATATATATATATATATATATATATGCATATACATAATATATATATATGTACATATATATATATATATATAGTCACGTGAAAAAGTAAGTACACCCCATGTTAAATTCTGACTTTTTCAACATATTTCAACATACAGCTATTTGATCTTCATTTCAACAATATTGATAGATAAAGGTGATGATAATATAACAAAATATCATAATATCATGAAACATTTACATTTTGTAGTCCATTGTATAATTTAAATAAACATAAATGCAAATTTCGCATTTGGAAAAAGTAAGTACACCCCCTACATTTATCACTCCTTCAAATACCGAAAATTAGAATCAGGTGCACCAGCTCAGGTGCAAATGATTAGAACATCGTTCGAGAGGATCTTGGAGGAACCTGTCTTATTTAAACCTCAGACATTTAGTTTGGTTTGCTCTTTGTTGTTGAAGTGTGCTGCTTCACCATGCCTAAATCAAAACAGCTCTCTGATGTTTTCAGAAAGAAGGTTATAGATGCCTACGAGTCTGGGAAGGGATTTATGAAGATCTCCAAACAATTTGAAATCAATCATTCGACTGTCCTGAAGATCATCTACAAGTGGAGAAGATTCCAAACAACTGCCAACTTGTTCAGGCCAGGCCGCCCCAGCAAGTTCAGCCCGAGAGCAGACCGCAAAATGGTGAAAGAAGTCTTTAAGAACCCCAGAATGTCATCACGGGACCTACAGGTAGCCCTTGCCACTGTTGATGTCAAAGTGCACGAGTCTACCATTAGAAAGAGGCTGCACAAATTTGATCTACATGGGAGGTGTGCCAGGAGGAAACCTTTGCTGTCCAGAAAGAACATCAGGGCAAGACTAAAGTTTGCCATTGAACACCTAGGCAAAGAGCAGCACTTCTGGAACAATGTGCTCTGGACAGATGAGGCAAAGGTAGAGCTATTTGGCCACAGTACCAGAAGACATGTGTGGCGAAAACCAAAGAGAGCATTTGACCACAAGAACCTGATACCAACTGGAAAGCATGGTGGTGGAAATATTATGGTTTGGGGCAGCTTTGCTGCATCAGGGCCTGGGCAGCTCACCATCATATAATCCACTATGAATTCTTCATTGTACCAGAGGGTGCTTGAGGATAATGTGAGGCCATCTGTCGGAAAGTTGAAGCTCAACCGAAGGTGGACCTTGCAACATGACAATGACCCTAAACATACCAGTAAATCCACCAAGGAATGGCTAAAAAAAAGAAATGGAGGGTTCTGGAATGGCCAAGTCAAACCCCTGATCTAAATCCCATCGAGATGTTGTGGGGGGATTTGAAACGAGCTGTGCATTCAAGAAACCCCTCAAAACTTCCTCTCTGGTCGTAGTCAACGTGTGGCCCTGAATGGGTTTCTCTCATCTCCTCTTCCTGTTCAGGCTGGAGTGCCCCAAGGTAGTGTTCTGGGCCCTGTGCTTTTTCTGGTCTTCATCAATGATCTCTCTGACTCTCTTGAAAATCCTCTCTATCTCTTTGCTGACGACTCTACTTCGCTTCACTCCATTCCTCATCCCTCAGATCGGCAGTCTGCAGCCTCCTCACTCTCTGCAGACCTGGACAAAATCACAGACTGGTCAAACAAGTGGAACATGTCTTTCAATCCTGACAAATCTCACACTCTTACAATGTCTCTCCGAAAGGACCGACTGGACAACCCTCCCATCTACTTTCTCAACAATCCTCTCCAAGAAGTTCTGTCGCTCAAGCTTTTGGGTCTCACTATCTGCCATGATCTTTCTTGGGAAAACCACATTTCCAAGCTGGCCTCCAAAGCCAGTCGCCGACTGGGCATCCTCCGTCGTGCGAAGTCCTTCCTTGGCACACCTGAGCTCCTCACCACATACAAGGCTTTCATCCGCAGCTCAATGGAATACTGTTCCCCCCTCTGGGCTGGTGCTCCTGCCTCACACCTTGCTCGGCTTCATGCTGTTGAGGCCAAAGCTTTCAGAATCATTGGAATCTCCTGCGATGTAGTCAACGCCGAGGGCCTTTCACTCACTCACCGCAGGCAGGTTGGTGGTCTTTCTGTCTTCTACCGACTCCTCTCCGGCCTTGCTCCCCCAGCTCTCTCTGTGCTCTGTCCCCCCAATATTCCTTCAGGTCGCACAAGATCTGCCTGCAACCCTCTTATGGTTAAACTGCCAAAGTCTAGGCTCTCTGCTCACCTTCACTCTTTCATTCCCCTTTTCTCCCGCCTCTGGAACAAACTCCCCCACTCCCTTCAATCCCACTCCTCCCTCCAGGTCTTTAAAACAGCTGTTCACCACCATCTCTTATCTCCCCCCATCGAAAACCTTGATCTTTTCTACCCCCGGTAATTCACCCCAGAGTCCTTGCAGTGTTCATATATTTTAATCCTCTCCCACCTCCCCCCAAGTCCTCCCGATGTCCCTGCTCTCAAATGTTGTGTTTGTGTCCTTCCCCCTCTTCCCCCTCTCTTTTGTGTCCTTCCCCCTCTCTCCCCATCTTGTCTGCCGCTCCCCTTGTATTTTGTGTTTTGTGTGTCGGTTTGTCTTTTTGTGTGATTAATGTTAGCTCTTTCACGAGCCTCGATCTTGTATACAAAAAAAAAAAAAAAAAAAAAACATCGCACAGCTGAAAGAATTCTGCATGGAGGAGTGGGCAAAAATTTCTCCCAGTCGATGCCAGAGACTGGTAGACAGTTATAAGAAACGCCTACTTGAGGTTGTTTCTGCCAAAGGCGGAAATACCACCTATTAGAGCCAAGGGTGTACTTACTTTTTCCACATGCGAAATTTGCATTTATGTTTATTTAAATTATACAATGGACTACAATATGTAAATGTTTCATGATATTTGTTATATTATATCACCTTTATCTATCAATATTGTTGAAATGAAGATCAAATAGCTGTATGTTGAAATATGTTGAAAAAGTCAAAGCTTTAAATGGGGTGTACTTACTTTTTCACGTGACTGTATATATATATGTGTATATATATATATATATATATATATATATATATATATATATATATATATATATATATATATATATATATATATACATATATATATATATATATATATATATATATGTATGCATGTATGAATGTATGTATGTATATATGTATATATATATATATATATATATATATGTATATATATATATATATATATATATATATATATATATATATATATATATAATTGTATATATATTGTCGGGGGTTCAGGTATACTATGAGGGGGTTAGCCTCCGTTCCCTCCCGAACGTACCAGACCTGCGCCTGCCACGCACGAATAACTTCGTACTTCGGCAGGTTGCGAACCAGCAACTACGAACACCAATTGGTCCATTACATGATAGCAGGGTACATCGTCTAACTCCGTTACCTGTACCAAATACCGGTTTCAATCGGGGAACGTATCGTACCCTCCGACAGTGTACCATAAACACAAAGTGCCCAGCACACATTGGCGGTGAAGATGAGGGGGAATGAACGTTGGGAACCTGTTAGCAAAATGCCCACGATGTCACCAGATGCTTCTCCTCACGATGCCTTTTGTCTCAACCTCACCAATGAGCACCTGGCCGGCAAATGGCAGTCCTGAAAACGAGCAGGTTAAGGCAATTCCCAACATGAACGCGAGCAAGTAGAGTTGATCCCTAGCACGAACAAGAACAGGCAAGCAGGCACGTGCCGAAAGAGTCCGAGTCATGCACACAGAGAACAGGGAGAGACCGGCTAAGACAGTGAATCACATACAGAGGCCTGTAAGAGATTCCGTTCAAGAGCCCACGTTCCCAGCCAACAAAGTCCAAGGCCAAATGGGGTGAATCACATGCAGAGGCAAGGTGAACAATGTCCCGGCCGAAGAGAGAGTCCAAAAACACGTGTACAGCCAATGGAATCCAAGGCGAAGAATAATACAGGCAAGTACTGAAGGCCTATGAGAGGGTCCGGCCAAGAAAGGAGCACACAAGTACTGCCAAAAAAGTCCAAAAGCCAAGAGAGTAAATCACGTGCAAAGGCCTGTGAAAGGATCTGGCCTGGAGATTGCTGAGTGAAACCGACCAAGAGAGAGAGAAAACATGTGTGCAAGGCCTTTTTGTCCAGCCTTCGCCGAGGGTGGTGGGGGGGGGGGGTGTTTCCGGGCTCCCGATTGGTCGAGTTTGTCACTCCGCCCCTCACAAGCTCCCCCGAAGTTCCTCACGCCCTGATTGGTGGAGTGTCGCTTCCCCTTCACAAGCCCTCTCGCATGGACTTTAACCTGGTGTATATCTCAATGGTCTTTGGTCTGTCTTCTGTCCTACAAGACTTTGAATCAATAACTGTGGATGCAATCTTGGTGCATCTGCCTGGCTAATTATCCCTTATGAGTGGAGGGCCTGTCTTTCCCTCCCCAATGCATAAAGACATCCTAATCCGAAATAAGGGGAAGGGGCTAAGAAAATGATCTGCGATGAAATAACGATTCTAAGGGACCTGAATGGTGGTTGCGATTATTTCTCAGCGGTTTCCCAAAACTGCAACAATATATATGTATTGGTGTGAGATTTAAACTTTGGAAACATAGCCAATCAACGAGGCTGGTTCATGGTACTCAAGTAAAAATGAACTTTTATTTTCACTCTAAAATAAAATGAAATTCGAACACAAGGACTGTGATGCCAGGATGTTTAAAATTATGGAATTTAAACTGAACGTCTATCTTCGTAAGATAATGCAGAGTGTCGTGTCTTCCTATAGGCTAGGACTCCGAGTGGTTGAAACGGTGACTATTTCCGGGATCGAGACGCACTTTGTAGACCATGAAAGGTCGAAGCAAAACAAATGGTTTGTTTTCAATCAAGGGACCTGGCACTCATGGCAAAAGAGGGAGCTAACCTTTTGGAATGGTTTACCATATTCTTTTTTGTAAGCATTTATAAATGAACTGTAATTATGTGCCATCATATACATCAACTTTAAAAAAATTCCCTTATGCCCCCTGATCCCCTGGGTGGCCGGCCCCCTGTTATGAAATTTAAAAAATGTAAAACAGGGTGATCATGTGGACCATCGAGTAGATCTGTATCGGGTTTCAGAGGAATCGGCTGGTAAATAAGGGACAAGTAGGGATCTGAAGTTTGGGGGTTAACACCACTTCACTCCCCTTCCCCCCTTCGCCCCCAAACCTTGGGAGATCCAATGATCCAAAATCGAAAAACCTGAGCACGAGCGAATGTGCAGGCTACTGTCTTGTATCATGGCTCAAGTTTCAGAACAATCAGCCGCGTGATAACGGAGGAGTAGCAAAAATAGCAAAAGGTTAACGGACGGACGGTTGGACGGACGCACGACCAGACGGACAGACATCCGGACATCACGACACATTTTAAAAGTACATTTTTTTCGAGCATCGAGATGTGTTGACCTAATAACTGGTGGTGATATTCAAAAGTGTTTGTCAGGAACTAAATTTGCAACAAGTGGGTTACCGGGGGAAGTTCACCTACCGAGGACCCCAAACAAACCTGGATAAAATATGATATAAATATGGAAATCCTAAACCTTGGAGCAAACCTAAACACAGGGTTGATGAAGTTTGTATGAAACACGATATTGATTTTGATAATAGGATGATGTTGGATGCAAAACACGAAGCGGCTCGAGAAATGTTGTTTAATTTGTCTTTGATATGAAATCCAATGTCGAGAAAACAAATTGATAGGTTTATTGTGAAAAAGATGAAAAGTGCTAAATTTAAATTTGGGGCGGGGTAATGAAAAATACGATTAAGCTCTGATGATGTCATCAAAACTCAAGAGCAAACAGAAAAGCGATTAGCTGATTAATTACAAAAACCAATAATCAAAAAGTTTAAAATAAGGAAGGCCGACGATGGTTGGAATAATTAGGTCAAACAATGTCCTCTCACCTTTTATGTCGTGTTACCTGTTGGTGACCTGAAGACCTCAACAAAGGCCCTGTAGTGAAATCGTGTTCGTACTGAACCCGGGGGTGATGCTCGCTGCTCGTTGTCACCGCTGTCACCGCTAGAGGCGAGACTATAAGACCCGCTGCAAGCGACGGTGCTCCGAGACTTCTCCCTTGTGACATGTTACATCGGTAGCCTCGCTAACGGTACGCATGTATAGAATATCTAGCTTGCTTGCATTGAATGATATGACTGGACCCATGAGATGTTGCATCATATACTTATTGTGTATTTCTACTTTACAGGAATAATGTGATGATCTAAATGCAATTAAACCAACCATTGGACTAAAGTTGTGTGGACCTGATTGGTTTTCCACAACAGGCCCAGCCCTCAGCATTCTCCCATCTTCTGAATACAACTACGGCCGAGTGAACCGTGAATGAATGCCGGCTAACCACGACCGAAGCAAAACAGTGGGGCAAAGCTCCCGTCTATCTATTACGTACACACTATGTCGGATCATTGAATGAAAACACAAGAATGAGGCAGATTGGGAAATGTAACGATTATTTATTTACACATACACAAGCAGGCAATTATCAAGCACATTATTCACAAGCCTTTATTCACAAAGCAAAATCAAAGGGCAAAGGGGATGTATTTGCAGCAAAATCAAGCAAAGTCAACAGGCACAAATGATCAGGCTTATCAGGAGCACGTATTCTTAGGCAGTCTGATCGACACACACAGGACATGGCACCAACATTCATTAAGCGAAGAAGAAGTGTGAGCAGAATGAAAGAGGCAGTTTGGAATGTGGGGACGACTCCTCGCTTACCTCACACAACCAGGTGGGGTTGTTTCAGGCCAGAGATTGAGAATGTAAGTGGTGGGGGGAGGGGAAGTATAAGGTTAAGGATGGGGAGGAAGGGCGGTGGAGTGTCGATGCAGTGTCGGATGCGTGTGGTGTCAGCGTGGTGGAGCTGTGAGGTGCACCAGGGAACTCTGTGACGTCACTGTACTTTACACATTCGAGAAGCGTTGTCCGTGTGGTGAATGTTGAGGTGCAGGGAAGGAAGAATGTGGGACGGCAGTTTGAACGGCCCAGAGGATTAATTGGTTATAACATGGGGACTCGTTCACCCGTACAGGTTTTTATGGGGGATGGGGGTGATGTGAAATCTGAATAAGTACGGGATGGACAGACGAACAGATTGATAATTGGGAATAATAAAATAATGAGGGGTCCAAATGGTGAGAACCAAACAAATAGATGGATTGAATGTGTGGAAATAAAATAACTTGTGGATTGAATGTAGAGTTGGATGAAAGGATGAGAAAAAAATCCAATCGCTTCCAGCAATCGGGTTGAAGGAAAGACCAATGCAATGGGGTGAAGAAGGAGTTGACGAATTGAGGTCTCGTGAATTGAGGTTTGGTCAAGCAGACCGATGGGGGATTGAGAGAAAGAGACACGAGAATACATAGATCATTCTAACAACACATTTCCCCGGACCCGTAGCCCGAGATGATGGGCAAAGGTCTATCTTCACACAAACTCTTGAAATAACTGTCTGGGTTTCCCTAAGTGTGCATGATTGTGCTGCCCCAAGCTACACTGCATTCCTCAACAAAATCAAAACCATCAGAAACATTTACACAATTAGAATATGAAAAAGAGAATAACTCGAGAAAACCTCAATAAAATTTGTTTCTATTGTGAGAACGCACAAGTGGAAATCACATTTTGAGAAAGGTTATCCCACACGATGGACTAATGAGCTTTTTAAAATGGTTAATATTTCAAACACAGTTACTTGGACTTCTAAACTATAGGATTTGAAAGGGGAAGAGATTTTAGGTTCATTTTATTCGCAGGAACATCAAAAAAAAATCCATTTGTGTTCGTGAGTGTCAGCGCTGGGGCCCAAGGCAAGGGCCATGGAGACAAACCCCAATCGGAGGATGAGGGCCATTATGAACCCGAATGTGAGGGTGAGGGCCATTATGAACCCGAATGTGAGGGTGAGGGCCATTATGAACCCGAATGTGAGGGTGAGGGCCCCCAATGTGAGGGTAAGCGGTCCCAATGTGAGCACCAGAGCTGGGTCCGAAAGCGAGGGCCAAGGCTTTTGATGGGTGGGTCTGGGGCCCCGATGTGAGGATCAGGGACATAAGTTCCATTGTGAGGGCCAGGGATGGAGCCATGACAACCAAGACCTCAACAGATGTATCCTTGAAAGGCAATAGATTGGCGCTTCACACTTCTCTGTTGTATAATTGCTGTGAGCACTCGAGGGCCAAGCTCGGAATTATATAACAGGAGGAATCTATTAAGGTATTGACCATCATAACTCCATCCCCAACCCATACATCAAAACCAACACCCCAAACCCGACATCAAAACCATAAACTCTCACACTAAAATCCCCAATCGCCACACACAAACCCAACTTCAACACTCACATCAAAACCCTCAACCCCCACATCAAAAACCCCAACCCCGACAACAAATCCCACATCCCAACCCCCACATGAAAAACTCCAACAATAAGCCCACCCACTCCCAATCCGAACCCGAATCCCAACATCCAAGCCCACATAAATACCCTTCCATCAATTTTATCATTTTTTTCTCCTTTTAAAAATTCAATATTTTTTTCTTTTCTTCCAGTTCTGTGTTGAAAAAGAAGTTTCAGTTCTTTTAAGTTTGAAGAAGAAGTAGAAGGGGAGAGGGTAAGAATTCCCATTTCTTCCTATCACTTTCTTGATATTGCTGAAAAACAAAAAGTACACATATTACTTATTTAATATCAAAATAAAATAACATTTTATTGTACACCGCTCCTTTCTTATTCCATCTCCAAGCACTGCATGACATCATTACCATGCACTGAAGGGTCAAGGGGCCCAACGATGACATGCGCTAAAAGGGAGTCCTCAATTTTCACTCCGTTTGTTACTTGCCGGAAAAGATTCTGGCAAGTATGTTGATCGGTTGGTTTCTCTGTCTGTTTGTCTGCCTGTGCGCAGCACCACAGCTACACCGTTGCACGTAGAATCACCAAACTTTACATACATATTTGTCTTGCCCTGGAATAGACTGTGCCCAATTGATGACGTCATCGGTCACGTGGTTTGGCCGCCATCTTGGAAAAACCGAAAACATTTGCACCTCTATATCTCCGAAAGTGCTGAATAGAAAAAATTGAGACATTGCTCATTGTAAAGAACTCTCCATGGGGAATAAAATATGTTAATAATGATGTCATAGGTGCGTCCATTATGACGTCATAATTCGACAAGTACAAAACTTCATCCGATCAAGATGAAATTTCTTCAGCATAATCTTGGAATAAATTAGTTTAGATAATGATGACAAAATAGATGATAGTAAACAAGTAATGATGACGTCATCGGTCACGTGGTTCGGCCACTATATTTGTCCAAAATGGCCAATAAAAAGGTATATTCCGGCAAGTCCTCAGTCTCTGACCGATTTTTCATCTGCTGTCTGTTTGTCTGTCTGTGCACAGCACTACGTCTACACCATTGCACGGAGAATCGCCAAACTTTACACACATATTTGTCTTGCCCTAGAATAGACTGTGCCAAATTTTTAACTCTCTCGGCCCAAGGCTTCCATTATGACGTCATAATTTGATAATTCGACAAGTACATAACTTCATCCAATCAAGATGCAATTTCTTGAGCGCCATGTTGGCATAAACTGGTGGAGAATTTTTTTAAATGATGACGTCCTCTGTCACGTGGTTCGGCCGCCATCTTGGAAAAACGGAAAAACTTTGTACCTCTATATCTCCAAAAGTGCTGAATAGAAAAAATTGAGACATGGCTCATTGTAAAGAACTCTCCATGGGGAATAAAATATGTTAATGATGATGTCATAGGTGCCTCCATTATGACGTCATAATTCGACAAGTACAAAACTTCATCCGATCAAGATGAAATTTCTTGAGCATCATCAAGGAATAAATTAGTTTAGAAAACAAATAATGTTGACGTCATCGGTCACGTGGTTCGGCCGCCATATTTGTCCAAAATGGCCGATAAAAAAGTACATTCCGGCAAGTCCTCAGTCTCTGACCGATTTTTCATTTGTTTGTTTGTTTGTTTGTCCGGTTTTTGTTTGTTTGTTTGTCCGGGTGATATCTCAGGCACTCCATGAGCTGGTAAGCTGACATTTGGGCACAATAGTGAGCACATGCTTTCGCAAAAAATGTATTTTTCGATTAATCAATTAATGTATTAATTACTTGACTGTTATCGATTTATTAAGTACCTATTTATTTTCTTTATCATCTGGGCGATATCTCAGGCACCTTTTGAACTAAGAACCTAATATTTGGACACGACAGTGATGTGGCTATAAAGGATAATTTTTGATTTATTGATTGATCAATTAATCGATTAATTATTTACTGATTAGTCATTTGATCGATTCATTATTCTTTGATGAAGAAATTAGTTATTTTATTTTATTGATTAATTAATTATTTCATTAATTTTCAAAAAGTTACAGATTCAGATGAAACACTGGTGGTTGAGGTATGCTATTAGCCAATTGATTAAGAAATTAATTATTTTTCGTTTGTTATTTATTTATTTTAATTCCGCAATTAATCAATTCTATTGTACACCTCTCCCTCCCAATACCGTCTCTATGTGCAGCACGGCGGCAGTGCGGTGCCCTGGAAGGGATGTTATTTATTTATATGGCATGGGGGCGGTGTATTTTGAATGGATCTGGACTTGTTTATTCCATTTTCAATCAATTGAACTTACCTCGCATCAATCACCATCCATAAAAAAATCCAATGGTCTCCAAGGTATAACTTGCGTGCAGGGGCATCAGGTAGAACTCGTATACTGGGTCAGCAGGGTAGAACTCTTCTGCTGCGTCATCAAGGTAGAACTTGTATGCTGGGTCGTCAGCGTCGAACACGTTTCCCCGAGTCTCTCAGGTAGGTCGCACATTGTGAGTCATCAAGGTATTCCTCATTTTGTGGGTCTTGGTTGTTCAAAAGGCCTTCAAACTGATCGATTATTTCACCTTTCATTTTGGTAAAAAGAGCGTTTCAGCTTGTTTTTCTGATGCAATTTGCTGTGAAAGAAAAGAACAAAGTATTCATTAATTTCATTCATTCATTTAATACAAGAATATTACAGGTACAAATCAGGCTCTGCAAATGCAGAAAATAAATAAAATTCCCACTACCCTTTGTACTGACCTTGCACATCCCAAACCCCAGGAGTACCTCTGGCTGTGACTTCCCCTCTGCTCGCACCTCTTGTTCATTTGTGTGTTGCACCTTCCTCCCAACAGTGACGACTCCATCTACATCACTCTCAGACAACAAGGGCAAACTTTTAACCACTCATACCAACTCTCTCTTCCACATTGGTGGAGATTTCAATTGTCACCATGCAACTTGGCTGGGTGTTGGTACCTCTCACACCAGCCATGGCACTTCAGCAAAGGACTTCTGTGACTCCATGGGACTGACTCAATCTGTAAACTTTCCAACCAAGATTTCTCCCAATGGCAAATCCTCCCTCCTGGACTTGGTAATGATAAACTTTTCTGCAAATTTCTCCTGCTCTTCCTCTGCTCCAATTGGTTCATCTGATCATATGCTCGTGAAAGTCAACATCGCTCTGGCTATTCTCAGAGAGCTGCCTCAATGCCGGTGAATCTGCCATTTTTCTCAAGCAGATTGGCAGGAACTGTAAGCAGCCATTTTTCTTCAGGAATGGTCTCCCATATCTGCTTCACCTGATATCAACTCAGCCTGGGAATTCTTCCACTCTGGGAAACCACTCAGCCTGGGAAGCCTGCTCTCTCATGCACATATTCATCCCCTCTTATCTCCAATTATCCCACCCTTGTTCCCGCCCAAGGTACACTGAATCCTGTAGTGAGGCAGTTGCTCTGAAACAAATTGCCTTCTCTTCCTAGAAGGCAAATCCGACCGAAGGCAATCTCAGTGCATTCCAAAAAGTCCGCAAAAAGTGTCTGTCCGCTCCAAAGCAGAACACAACACATTTTCAACCTCAAGAATGAACTTTCAAACTTGCATCCCTCCTCTAAAACCTTGTGGTGCCTTGTTAAGTCTGTCTCTGGAGTATGCTCCCCTTCCATCGCTTCCCTTACTTCAAATGGTACCACAGCTGCCTCTGCTTCCAAATATTGTGTCCCTAACTCCTCAATCTCGTTATCCATTGTTCTGTTTTACCCAACTGCCTCTGAACTCTGTGTATTTTGCTCCTGAAAAGTCAGAGAAGGTTATTTCAACCCTCGACTCTGACTCTGCCACTGGACTGAACGGCATAAGCTCATGTGTCCGAAAATCCTGCTCTGATGCTCTTGCACATCCTCTCTCTGCCCTTTCTCCCTGTCAATTGCCCGAGGTCATTTTCCATCTGCTTTGAAATCCACAAACATCGCTACACTACATAGAAAAATGGATCAAAAACTGATCAGCTCAACTACAGACCCATCGGCCTACTCCCAATCGTCAGCAAGGTCATGGATTACATCACCGCAGTTGATATTAAATCTTTCCTTTTCTCTGACAACCTCATCACAGATCACCAATTTGGTTTGACACCAGGTCACTTCACGTTGGACATGCTGCTTCTATTCTCCCAACAATGGATGGAAGCCCTCAATGTCAGACATGAGATCAGAACTGTCTCTCTGGACATATCTCATGCTTTTGATGCAGTCTGGTTTCCCACTTTCCTCTCCAAACGGTCCACCTATGGCATCCAAGGACAACTCCACACATGGCTGACTGACTTTCTCCACTCTCATGGCCGACGTGTGACAATCAATGGAACCCTTTGATGTCCTCTCCTTGTAAAGGCTGGAGTGCCCTAAGGCAGTGTTCTGGGCCCACTCGTATTCCTAATCTTCATCAATGATCTATCTGACTGTCTGCAAAATCCTCTTTATCTATTTGATGATGACTCCACCTTCTGTCGTGACATCCCTCATTCTGCAGCTGCAGCCTCATTCCTCTCTTCAAAGCTTGAAAAAAATCACGACTTGGTCAAACATTTGGAATATTTATTTAAATACTGACAAATCCCACACTCTTACTGTCCCTCTCCGAAAGGAACATCTGGCAAACCCTCCTAACTACTATCACAATCCTCTTGAGAAAGTTTTGTCATGTCATTCAAACTCCAGAGTCTCACTCTCAGCCATGATCTTTTTTGGGAAAACCACATTTCAAAGTTGGTCTCCAAAGCCAGGGGACGACTGGACATCCTACTTGGTAGGATGTTGGGCTGGCTCCCTGCTTCACATCTTGCTCAGCTTGATTCCGTGGAACCCAACGCCTTCAAGATCATTGGAATCTCCTGCGCTGAAGCTGAGTCTGTGCCCCCAATGTGAGGGCTAGCAGCACTGATGTGGGCACCAGGGCTGGGTCCGAAAGAGAGGACCAAGGCTTTTGGTGGGAGGGTCTGGGCCACGATGTGAGGGTCAGGGACATAAGTTCCAATGTGAGGGCTAGGGATGCAGCCATGACAACCAAGACTTCAACAGATGTATCCTTGAAAGGCAATAGATTGGCGCTTCACACTTCTCTGTTGTATAATTGCTGTGAGCACTCGAGGGCCAAGCTCGGAATTATATAACAGGAGGAATCTATTGAGGCGTTGACCTTCACAACTACATCCCCAACTCATACATCAAAACCCACACCCCCAACCCCTTATCAAAACCACAAACTGTCACACCAAAATCCCCAATCCCCACATACAAACCTAACTTCAACACTCACATCAAAACCCTCAACCCCCACATCAAAACCCAACTATAAACCAGCCCCCCAATCCAAACCTGAGCCCCAACATCCAAACCCACATGAATACCCTTCATTAAATTTTATCATTTTTGTACACCGTTCCTTTCCTATGCCATCTCCAGGCATTGCAAATCGTCATTGCCGGGCACCAAAGGGGGCTCGGCAGTGACGCACGCTGAAAGAGAGTACTCAGTTTTCACTCTGGTTCTTGTTTGTTTTCTTTCTTGTTTTCTTGTTTCTTGGTTGTCCGGACGATATCTCAGCCATCCTTTGAGCTAGGAAGCTGAAATTTCGGCACAATAGTGAGAAAGTGCTTTGTCAAAAACTGTATTTTTTTTTTTGATTAATCAATAAATTGAGGAGTTATTTAATTATTAGCGATTAATTAAGTACTTATTTAATTAATCAAATTTCCTTTCCCTTCTGACCATTAACTCAGGCACCTTTTCAGTTAGGAAGCTGACATTTGGACATGCCAATGACCAGGTGATTTGGCTGCAAAAGATATTTTTGATTTATTAATTAATCAATTAATCGATTAATTATTTAATTATTCGATTAATGACAAAAAAAATTTTTTTTTTAAAGTTACAGATTCTGATGAAATAGTGGTAGTTTATGTGTTCTCTGACCAAATTGATTAATAATTTAATTTTTTTATGATTATTATTTATTTATTTTCATTATTAATCATTTATTTATTTTCTTTCTCATTTGGCCAATATCTCAGGCACCTTTTGAGCTGGGAAACTAATATTTGGACATGAGTGACCAAGTGATGTGGCTACCAAGGATATTTTTGATTTATTGATTAATCATTTCACCTATTAATTATTTATTGATTAATCGATTAATTATGTGAGTACTCAATTTGAGTACTCAATTAATTATTTAATTTTTTATAAATGACTTATTTAATTAACTTTCTAAAAGATACATCTTCGGATGAAGCACTAGTGCTTTAGGTATGCTATTAGCCAATTGATTATGAAAATATTTTGTGATAATCTTTTATTGATTTTAATTATACAATTAATCAATCAATTAGTGTACACCTCTCCCTCCCAATGCAGCCTCAATGAGCTGCACTGCGGTATTGCCGGGCGCCGGAGGCGCCCCGGCAATGCCGCGCTGCAGCATATTTAATTATTTGGCATTGGGCGGTGTACTTTGAATGTATGTGTACTTGTTTTCTTTCTTGTTTGTTTGTCCGGGCGATATCTCAGCCATCCTTTGAGCTAGGAAGCTGAAATTTTGGCACAATAGTGAGAAAGTGCTTTGTCAAAAAAAATTTTTTTTTTTGATTAATCAATAAATTGAGGAGTTATTTAATTATTAGCGATTAATTAAGTACTTATTTAATTAATCAAATTTCCTTTCTCTTCTGACCATTAACTCAGGCACCTTTTGAGTTAGGAAGCTGATATTTGGACATGCCAATGACCAGGTGATTTGGCTGCAAAGGATATTTTTGATTTATTAATTAATCAATTAATCGATTAATTATTTAATTATTCGATTAATGACAAAAAAAATTTTTTTTTTTAAGTTACAGATTCTGATGAAATAGTGGTAGTTTATGTGTTCTCTGACCAAATTGATTAATAATTTAATTCTTTTATGATTATTATTTATTTATTTTCATTATTAAGCATTTATTTATTTTCTTTCTCATTTGGCCAATATCTCAGGCACCTTTTGAGCTGGGAAGCTAATATTTGGACATGAGTGACCAAGTGATGTGGCTATCAAGGATATTTTTGATTTATTGATTAATCATTTCATCTATTAATTATTTATTGATTAATCGATTAATTATTTATTGAGTAATCAATTAATTTTTTAATTTTTTATAAATGACTTATTTAATTAAATTTCTAAAAGATACGTCTTCAGATGAAGCACAAGTGGTTTAGTTATGCGATTAGCCAATTGATTATGAAAATATTTTGTGATAATCTTTTCTTGATTTTAATTATACAATTAATCAATCAATTAGTGTACACCTCTCCCTCCCAATGCAGCCTCAATGAGCTGCACTGCGGTATTGCCGGGCGCCTGAGGCGCCCCGGCAATGCCGCGCTGCAGCATATTTAATTATTTGGCATGGGGCGGTGTACTTTGAATGTATGTGTACTTGTTTTCTTTCTTGTTTGTTTGTCCGGGCGATATCTCAGCCATCCTTTGAGCTAGGAAGCTGAAATTTCGGCACAATAGTGAGCAAGTCCTTTGTCAAAAACGGTATTTTTTTTTTTGATTAATCAATAAATTGAGGAGTTATTTAATTATTAGCGATTAATTAAGTACTTATTTAATTAATCAAATTTCCTTTCTCTTCTGACCATTAACTCAGGCACCTTTTGAGTTAGGAAGCTGACATTTGGACATGCCAATGACCAGGTGATTTGGCTGCAAAAGATATTTTTGATTTATTAATTAATCAATTAATCGATTAATTATTTAATTATTCCATTAATGACAAAAAAAATGTTTTTTTTAAAGTTACAGATTCTGATGAAATAGTGGTAGTTTATGTGTTCTCTGACCAAATTGATTAATAATTTAATTTTTTTATGATTATTATTTATTTATTTTCATTATTAATCATTTATTTATTTAATTTCTCATTTGGCCAATATCTCAGGCACCTTTTGAGCTGGGAAGCTAATATTTGGACATGAGTGACCAAGTGATGTGGCTATCAAGGATATTTTTGATTTATTGATTAATCATTTCATCTATTAATTATTTATTGATTAATCGATTAATTATTTATTGAGTAATCAATTAATTATTTAATTTTTTATAAATGACTTATTTAATTAAATTTCTAAAAGATACATCTTCGGATGAAGCACGAGTGCTTTAGGTATGCTATTAGCCAATTGATTATGAAAATATTTTGTGATAATCTGTTATTGATTTTAATTATACAATTAATCAATCAATTAGTGTACACCTCTCCCTCCCAATGCAGCCTCAATGAGCTGCACTGCGGTATTGCCGGGCGCCTGAGGCGCCCCGGCAATGCCGCGCTGCAGCATATTTAATTATTTGGCATGGGGCGGTGTACTTTGAATGTATGTGTACTTGTTTTCTTTCTTTTTTAAACTTCAATATTTTTAAATTTTCTGCCAGTTCTGTCTTAAAAATGAAGTTTAAGTTCTTTTTAATTTAAAGAAGTAGAAAGGAAGAAGGAAAGAATTCCCGTATATTCCCATCACTTTCTTGGTATTGCTGAAAATAAATAAATAAACATGTGACTTATATAATATTAAATGATATAATATTCCATTCAATTAATTTTCAATCAACTAAACTTGCCTCGCATCAATCACCATCGAACAGAATATCCAAGGGTCTTCAAGGTAAAACTCGTGTGCTGGGTCATCAAGGTAGAACTCGTGTGCTGCGTCATCAAGGTAGAACTCGTGTGCTGGGTCATGACGGTCGAACTCGTGTGCTGGGTCATCAAGGTCGAACTCGTGTGCTGGGTCATCAAGGTAGAACTCGTGTGCTGGGTCATCAAGGTAGAACTCGTGTGCTGGGTCATCAAGGTAGAACTCGTGTGCTGGGTCATCAAGGTAGAACTCGTGTGCTGGGTCATCAAGGTAGAACTCGTGTGCTGGGTCATCAAGGTCGAACTCGTGTGCTGGGTCATCAAGGTAGAACTCGTGTGCTGGGTCATGACGGTCGAACTCGTGTGCTGGGTCATCAAGGTAAAACTCGTGTGCTGGGTCATCAAGGTAGAACTCGTGTGCTGGGTCATCAAGGTAGAACTCGTGTGCTGGGTCATCAAGGTCGAACTCGTGTGCTGGGTCATGACGGTCGAACTCGTGTGCTGGGTCATGATGGTCGAACTCGTGTGCTGCGTCATGATGGTCGAACTCGTGTGCTGGGTCATCTCCCAGGTATGTCGCATCTTTTGAGTCATCAGGATATTTCTCATTTTGTGGGCCTTGGTTGTTCCCCTGTACGTGTGCCACTTCCGATACAGGTTCCACTATACGTGATACAGGTTCCACTATACCTGATACAGGTTCCCCTGTACGTGATGCAGATTCCCCTGTACCTGATGCAGCTTCCTCAGTACGTGATAATAACCAACGAGTGATAACTGTACAAGCACCCAAAGAGGTTTCTTACGTTGGGTGCTTCATCAGTTGACTCACGATCCTGATCGCCATCTTGCGTCTCCTCACGAGGCGTCTCTTGATGATGTAAACACTCGGGTGTGGTTGGTAATTTCCCATCGTGTATCGATAAAAGAATATCGATTAATCAGGACCAGAAGATGCGCTTTCTTTATTCCACCGAGTTCCACCAACTGTCAATCGGATTGTTTTTTGTGACGTAAGACTCGTGGACGTAGCCATGGCAACGTGTACGCATAATGCATTAAAGTCCCAAACAGTGTGAATGGAAAGAAAATTCAAAGTATGTTAAACATTTATAAAGTAAGTAAGTAAACTTATTAAGTTACGGTTTAAATTATGATGAACATGCACTAAAGTTTACATTTTACCTGCAGTAAAAAAAACGGGAACTTTGAAGGTTTCATCCTTCGTTATCTTAAGGTTTTAAAATTGATTCTTTAACTTGTTTAAACTTTTTTCCCTTTCAATCTGCAAGGAAATCTATAGTTTCACTCGTGCGAATGTTGATCAATAATTCCGTGGCTTCACAAACAGTAAATAAAAATATGAAGGACAGTATTGAGAGTGCAGAGGTCGTGTGTTCCGCTTTCAAGCGGCTTGCTATCGCTTGCCAAGCGGCTCGTTTAATTCAAAACGTTCAAGTAAGCACTCCAACGGAACGCAGTGCTCGGCACCGCTTAAAAACAGGGCGGTCTCCATGGAAACCATGCTATCTCGGTACTCGAGCAAATACTGTTCGGGTTTCAGTTTTTACTCGATCCTCTGGTGCTGAGTTATGACAGCCTTGACAGGTCACGTGTACAGTAACTCGCAGGGATGACATGCAGCTGGTGGGATATCCCGCGAAGCAATGTTTACCTCTGAACGTCGGAATATCACATATCACGTGAAGCTGTGCACATTGTGAATGACGGGATATCCCGCAAAAGCCATGAAAACGCGAAACACATGACAGCGAACACAGGAGCAGGTCCTGCTTGCGGCTCGTAGATGTTTTTTTTCGTATGTCCAGCGGCTTTAAGCATAGCTGGTGAAAGATGGGTTTTTATAAATGTGTCAAGCTTGGGGCTTGTGAAAACATTTTTTGCGCCCCTAAGTTACGGATTCGTCACTTCCGTCTTTGTGGTTGTCATCCACTTGAAGCATTTTTAGTTTCATGTGCTATTATTGTTACAGTTTGAGTGTGAAATGGAGATAACTGTCTTCAAAGGTAAAAATAATGTCTCAGAAGGAAAACGAGATGGGTGAGGGCAAAACCGGCAGAAGAAGAAGAGGCGGACGAGCGGATCGAGTGAGATCGAAAAAGGAAGGCCTATCTGCTTCGAGGTGTCGAGCGGACGCTAGTGGACATTGGTCACGAGCGAATATTGGTTTCCCCAGGAAAGGGATTCCTGTGACAGTGTCGTTGTTGCTGTGGCGAATAAACCTGCGTGACGGGTTTTGCTTTTGGTTCCGAAAGTGAATCATCGCTGGAGAGCAGGTACGCCTCCATTACCGGCCCGTCCGCCATTTCACCTCGCACCAGCCATTTCGCCTCGCACCAGCCATTCGCCTGGTTCTCGTGTGTCGTGGATTTCGCTTCGGAACTTGCGGTTCTTCGCGGTTCTCCGCTTGGGAACCGCTGACCATTCATGTCAGCGTCATTGTCTGGTGAACCGAAGGTGTGAATTCCCAGTCGCCTTTTGGGTGAACTTTTACCTGACCAACGTCGGCCCGACACCTCACCAAGCGGCTCGTATGCAGGGTCGACTGACAGCCGTTCTGGGTTCAGGTCTCAGTACGACCTTTTCTTGTGATTGCGAGAGCCAAGGGGATCGACTTTGGCCTGGTAGGGCGACACAGTGACTTTGGGGGATGTTACCGATTGCTCACGTGGGAATACCGTGAGTTATTGATTCAGGAAATTGGTGGTACCATCATAGAAATTATATGGTGTTTGCTGTGCAAGTGAGGTTTTCTTGTACGTGCGTTACTTGTTATTATTGTGTGGTTTTAATACAAAACTTGGTTTTTGTCACAACTGATTGGTGTGGTTTCACCATTGGTCATTGGCACACATAATAGCACAAATTTCTGCCGTGACTCCTTTCGGGGCTTGGAGGTACACCGTGGCCGAGGTTTGGGGATGAGCACGTAACAGAAATTGGGGGCTCGTCCGGGATCGAATTCCATAACATTCCCAAAATTTCCAAATTTGGATTTTTTAAATATTCCCAAATTTGTATTTCTGAAAATTTGGAATTTTTTGTGTGAAGGTTAACAGGTGCTAACTAAAAGTCACAATGGTGTTTGAAGTAGAAAAGTTTGCAACGTCCTCGAACGAGGCACAATTCCAGGCGTTAATAAGATTGGAACTTATGATATTGGCCAAATATTATAACTTGGAGGTCCGAGTTAGTATGAAGAAAGCAGAGATTCAGACATTGGTGGTAGAATCTCTAGTGGGACAAGGAACATGGGAAGAGGTAGCCTTGGATTGGTTACCAGAGGAAAAAGGAAATATGGAGCTCTGGAAAATGGAGATGCAACTGCAGAGCCAGGAAAGGTTAAAAGAGTTGGAATGGAAAGTAGAAAAGGAAAGAGCAGAACAGGAATCGAGAACTCGAGGAGAGAAGAGCAGAGGAAAGGAGAGCCGAAAGGGAGTTAAAGGAACGGGACATGGAGTATCAGAGGGAACTTAAACTAAAGGAGCTTGAATTACTGGGGGAACGGAGAGAAGTAGTATCCATGCCGGCTAGTTCGACAACCAGTCAGAATTATTGGGATGTTGGTAGGCATGTGAGGCTGGATCCACCCTTTAATGAAAAGGAGGTAGCCAAGTTCTTTCTACACTTTGAGAAGGTGGCTCAAATGTTAAAATGGCCTGTGGGATTATGGACTGTGTTAGTACAAAGTGTTCTGGTGGGTAAAGCTCAAGATATCTATTCGGCTTTACCAATTGACCAATGTGCAGATTATGAGATAGTGAAGAAAGCCATTCTCAAAGCCTATAAATTGGTCCCTGAAGCTTACCGCCAAAAATTTAGGAATCCCAGGAAGAGGGAGAGTGAGACCCATGTGGAGTTTGCCAGAATGAAGGAAACTATGTTTGATAGGTGGTGTGACTCGAAGGAGATTGGGAAAGACTTCAACCGTTTACGACAATTGATCTTGGTGGAGGAATTCAAACAGTGTGTCCACGTGGACATTAAAGTGCATCTGGATGAAAAAAAGGTACCGGAGTTGTATGAGGCAGCAACAGTGGCAGATGACTATGCCTTGACACACCGGATGGGGTTCCACAAACCTAACTTCCCGCCTAGAGTTAGCCAGGGGAGTTACGGTAAATCAGGTTCGGAGAACAAATTTTCATGGAGGCGGCCTAGAGAGGTCTATGGGGACAAATCTGATACTGCGACTTTTAGGGATCAGAAGACTGCAGTTCCAAAGCATACCTATCTTCCAGGGGGCCCAAGGCAGACCACGGGTTTTTCCTCTGGGCCTACTTGCGCTTTTTGCAAGAAACCTGGGCATTTGATGTCCCAATGTTACGCCATGAAAAGGAAAAATCAGGATCGGAGGCAGGCCAGTGCAACTCCGAATGCGTTGGCCAATGCGAGAAATGCGAGAAAAAAAAATCGTCCTTGGAGGACAGTGCCTTGTGAAGGTTCCCGTGCCAAAGTTACAGCATCACAGAACGACCTTGTCCAAGAGGGTTACAAACCTTTTATTTCCGAGGGGTTTGTGTCACTGGATGGGGACTTAACTAACCAGAGACCTCTTAGGGTATTGAGGGACACAGGAGCACATCAATCTTTGATGCTTGAGGGCATTTTGCCATTGTCGGAGAAGACGGCAACGGGGGTTAGTGTTCTCTTACAGGGGGTGGGTGGCTATGTTAAAGCTCCTCTTCATGTCATCCATTTAAAGTCTGAGTTGGTGTCAGGACCGGTCACTGTGGGGTTACAAGCCACTCTTCCTGTAGAGTTAATTTCTTTTATTATCGGGAATGATTTGGCCGGGGGTCGAGTTTCTGGTAATCCGATGTTGGTTGAAAAGCCCAGTATGAAAAATAACACAGCACATTTAGAGCAGGAGATTCCAGGTATCGTTCCATCCTGTGCAGTGACTCGTGCTATGGGTAGGAAGCGCTCTGAAGAGAAGGAGAAGGAAGGTGATGTGGATTTGGGTTCCATAGAGATATTGGAGGAAAAGTCGGGAAGAGATAATAGGAAAGGGAGTGACATCAAGGAACCTAAGGAAAAGGTGGCATCTGGACCAAAAGAGAAAATGGAGTGTCCATCGGAGACATCTGGGAGCGAGGCTGAACAGATGGTGCTTGTCCGAAAGAGACTTATTGAAGAACAACACAGAGTTTCGGAGTTCCAGAGTTTGATTGGTAAAGCCATTACAGCGGAAGAGGCTATGAAGATACCTGTTGGTTACTTCATGAAAGGGGAAATACTCATGAGAAAATGGAGACCACCAGAGGTGCCAGCAAATGAGGAGTGGAAAGTCCATGACCAAATTGTGGTGCCACAGCCGTACCGGAAGGAGATATTGAGTTTGGCACATGAAACACCTTTGGCCGGGCACCTTGGAGTGAACAAGACATGTGACAGAATATTGGTACATTTTTTCTGGCCAGGATTGCGACGTGATGTGGCGGAGTTCTGTAAATCTTGCCATTCTTGCCAGCTTGTGGTAAAACCTAATCAGAAAGTCCCCTCTGCACCTTTAAAACCAATTCCAGCGTTTGAAGAGCCATTCAGCCGTGTCATTATTGACTGTGTAGGCCCTTTACCTAAAACTAAGGCTGGACATCAGTATTTGCTGACCATCATGTGCGCTTCCACAAGGTTCCCAGAAGCGGTGCCTCTTAGGAAAATTAATGCGGCAGTTATTGCGAAGGCCTTGATTGAATTTTTCACTTTGGTTGGCCTACCTAAGGTCATCCAGTCTGATCAGGGTTCCAATTTCATGTCAACGCTTTTTCAGCAAGTGGTACACCTGTTGGGAATGGAGCAAGTAAGATCGAGTACTTACCACCCCGAGAGCCAAGGGGCCTTGGAAAGATTTCACCAGACATTGAAGAATATGATTAGAACGTATTGATTTGAATGTGACAAGGATTGGGATGAAGGAATACCCTTATTGTTGTTTGCTACGAAGGAATCCGTTCAGGAGTCATTGGGATTCAGTCCTTTTGAACTTGTGTTTGGACACTCAGTGCGAGGACCATTGAAATTGGTGAAAGAACAGTGGCTACAGGAGGAGTCACAGTCAACAGTGGTAGAGTTTGTGTCAACGGTTAGGCACAGATTGGCAAAGGCTTGTGAAGTTGCGAGAGGAAACTTGAAAATGACACAGGATAAAATGAAAGTGAGACATGACAAGAAATCTCAGATAATAAATTTCAGTCCTGAGGACCGGGTGTTAGTGTTGCTTCCTGTTCCAGGTCAGCCACTACAGGCGAGGTATTTCGGTCCCGATGCAATCGAAAGGAGGGTTAATGAAACATTACGTGGTGACAACTCCCGACCGACGGAAAAAGCGGTAGCTGTGTCATGTCAACCGACTGAAGGAATATTATGAGAGGAAGCCTGTGGAAAAAATGGTTCCTGTCTCACCTGTCGTGCCTGTAGTCAGGGTGCAAGAGAATCCAGAGGTTGAGGCTGGTGTGAAGTTTGATAACATTGATGACCAGGCTTGTCCCAGATTGACGAACACGGAAGTGTTGAGTAATTTAGACGAGAAATTAGGTCATTGGACGAGGGAACAACAAGGACAACTATCCAGCCTAATTTTTGAGTTTGCACATTTGTTCACAGATGTACCTGGTCGTACTGACTTGGTATATCATGATATTGAGGTGGGGGAAGCCACTCCTGTGAAACAACACCCCTATCGGATGAACCCTGTGAAGATGGAGTGTCTTCGGAAGGAGGTTCAGTATATGTTGGAGAAAGACATCATCGAACCAAGCAGCAGTGAATGGAGCTCACCATGTGTGTTGGTTCCAAAACCCGATGGCAGTTTTCGCTGTTGTACGGATTTAAAACGGGTTCATGCAGTGACCAAGACCGACTCATATCCCATCCCGGGGATTGATGACTGTATTGATAGAATAGGCCCAGCTAAATTGGTAACTAAATATGACTTGCTGAAAGGGTATTGGCAGATTCCTCTTACTGATAGCGCCAAGGAAATCTCGGCTTTAGTCACACCAAATGGGTTGTATCAGTACAAGGTTCTTCCCTTTGGATTGAAAAACGGGCCTGCTACATTTCATCGGCTGATTAATAAGTTTATTGCAGACCTTTAGGGGGTGGAGGCTTATCTGGATGATGTCATCATCCACACCATGACCATGGAAGATCATATTAAAGAAATTCATGCATTTTTCAAGAAACTGACCGAGGCAGGGTTGACCATCAACTTATCTAAGAGTGAGTTTGTAAAAGCACAGGTGGTGTTCCTCGGCCATGTAGTAGGTCAGGGTCAGGTGCAACCAGTGACAGCCAAGATAGAAGCCATTGATCGCTTCCAAGTTCCAAAAGGGAAGAAGGAGCTCATGAGATTCTTGGGTATGGCTGGTTGGTACCGGCGTTTCTGCAGGAATTTTTCTGATGTGGTAGCCCCTTTAACGAATTTGCTGAGGAAAGAGACCAAGTTTGTTTGGGATGACAAATGCCAGGCTGCCTTTGCCCACGTCAAAGCGATATTAATGAGCTCTCCTGTCCTAGCAGCCCCGGATTTTCAAGAACCTTTCAAGTTGGCCATTGATGCAAGTGATGTGGGGGCTGGGGCAGTTCCATTACAGGAAGATGATGATGGCGTGGATCACCCGGTGTGCTACTATTCGAAAAAGTTTAACAAACATCAGGCAAATTATGCCACTGTGGAAAAAGAGACCCTTGCTCTCCTGCTAGCACTTCAGCATTATGAGGTGTATCTGGGAACTACTACCTTTCCACTAAAAGTCTTCACTGATCACAACCCCTTAACCTTCATTCAAAAAATGAAAAATAAAAATCAGAGGTTGATGAGATGGAGTTTGTCTTTGCAGGAGTTCAACTTGGAAATTGAGCATGTAAAGGGCAGGGACAATGTCGTTGCCGATGTTTTATCCAGAGTGAACTAACTTTAAAAATTCCTGTAGGTTGTTTGGAAGTTTTGTTGCTTTCTTCTGAGGAATATTAGTTATTGTTGCTCACGTGAGTTGGTCAGCCATATGTTGATTGGTAGTGTTTGTGTGTGAGTTTTACTTTTGTTTGTTAAAGCGGGTTTTTGCATGAAAAGACAAGTTTTCACTATGTTCAAACTTTCTTTCTTGAGGGTGGGAGTGTTACGGTTTCGTCACTTCCGTCTTTGTGGTTGTCATCCACTTGAAGCATTTTTAGTTTCATGTATTATTATTGTTACAGTTTGAGTGTGAAATGGAGATAACTGTCTTCAAAGGTAAAAATAATGTCTCAGAAGGAAAACGAGATGGGTGAGGGGGAAAACGGAAGAACAAGAAGAGGCAGGCGAGTGGATCAAGTGAGATCGAAAAAGGAAGGCCTATCTGCTTCGAGGTGTCGAGCGGACGCTGGTGGACATTGGTCACGAGCGAATATTGGTTTCCCCGGGAAAGGGATTCCTGTGACAGTGTCGTTGTTGCTGTGGCAAATAAACCTGCGTGACGGGTTTTGCTTTTGGTTCCGAAAGTGAATCATCGCTGGAGAGCAAGTACGCCTCCATTACCGGCCCGTCCGCCATTTCACCTCGCACCAGCCATTTCGCCTCACACCGGCCCTTCGCCTGGTTCTCGTGTGTGTCGTGGATTTCGTTTGGGAACTCGCGGTTCTTTGCTTGGGAACCGCTGATCGTTCATGTCAGCGTCATTGTCTGGTGAACCGAAGGTGTGAATTCCCAGTCACCTTTTGGTTGAACTTTTACTGGACCAACATCGGCCCGACACCTCACCAAGCGGCTCTTCTGCAGCGTCGACTGTTAGCCGTTCGGGGTTCAGGTCTCAGTACGACCTTTTCTTGTGATCACGAGAGCCAAGGGGATCGACTTTGGCCTGGTATCGTGATCCCATTGCGGTTTAACCCAGACAGAGTCAGGCCTGGTATCGGGGTGGCGATTTGGGGGGCACTAATGAAATCTTTAGTCCTCCTCTGTGTGAGAACGTACTTTACAGGATGGAAAACGAAGAAACCGCCGACGACGACCATGGTCTTGACCACAGAGGCCATCAACCTGAACGAGCCCTTCGACGAGGCAGCTGTGACCGGCGCTTTAGAAGACTGTGTTGATTTGTTTGATGATTGTGATGATTTTGTTGTAAACCCCTTGCGGGAACTGGCTAATGCTTCTTATGTATTACAAGCTCACAGCTGCACACCTCCATCCGATCCAACTATGGATCTGATTGCGATGCTGGGTCTCGCAGTCAAGGGACCCGACATGGATATCCTGGATCCACAAGCTGATCGTGCGTCCATGGAAGACTTTGACATAAAGAAAGTCTCTCTCTTCACTTCGAATGTTTCGGATTTTAATGCTCTGTACCCTGACCAGGAACACGTGACACAAGATATTGACAATATTATGTATTCCTCAGAACAGCAGCACGTGCGAGGTCTCATGCGCATGAACGTTGATTAACTTCGAAGATCTGCAAGGACAGCGTCTGTAAAAGGTGGGGGGAGCCAGTTCCACAGGGGAGGTGATGGGCCCTCTGGCGGAGCACATCCTCATCCGGACCAGACGCCTTCGTTGTGGATCCGAAACGTTAATGGCCCTTCATGTTCTGAACCCTCAGGTTCCAAGCACGCACAACACGACACGTCCCTCAAGTGCACGGGCGGGGTGCTATGGGCGCGTGGTATGCCCTTGGGAGACACCCACATTACACAATCCTCTTTCAATAAAGCCCGATGAGGCATGTTGTCTCTTGAGATACCTTGTCTCGACGTGACAAGAGGTGGGTTCATGTCGGTCAGTAAGTTTGTTGTTTTACAAACCTCTGTTATAAGCTGAAGTATAAACTTGTTTTTTTGTAGTTATTTGAGAAGTTCGCTTCGCCACTATACTTCAAATGAGAATGCACGCTTCCTTTCCTTGCCAGCAGCAAGTCTGATAAAACCTCACGGTCGCTTTGAAACATGTTTTACGAGCCGCGGCCAGGAATGCAGGCAAGGTGTGAACTGTAACCTCTATACGTGGGATTCATGAGTTTTGTATACACAGACCTTTCCCTGGTAAGACTATTATAATCATTAATTGTATTTCGTATGGCAGAATGCTTGATGGTGGAAGCAGCATTTACTGCCCTGGATTAAGTCTAAATTGAGAATGCTCGCTGAAAGTGGATCCAAAGGTGAATCTAAAGGCCTGGGACTCCTCATGCACACTTTATGGTCCCTTTGTAAATCGAAATGTAAACTCCCTCGCGTGAATTACAGCTTTTGGTCATCCTGGAGTTTTGAAAGGACATCTGGCCCACGAGATAACAAATTCTTTCATCACTCCCCCGAGGCAACAGGAACGGACGTCGGTGGGGGAAATTAGCCCATTTAGGGATGCCGGTGGGAGGACCATTAGCCCAGTTTCCTTTGTTCGAGCTCAGTTTCAGCGAAGATTTTCTGATTAAGTATTCGTATATAAACCGGACTTGAGTCCGCTTACTCGGTCGGAGGGCTGGCGTGGCACGCCGTCCGTTCGTGCTGTATATTGCCGGCTCTGCTCCACAGCTGTGAACTTGGTGAATTAATAAACGCTTGTCAATCTTTCCTTGTGGTGAATACCTGAATTCCCTGGTGACTACCTGAGCTCCCGACATATATATATATATATATATATATATATATATACATATATATATATATATTGTTGCGGATCCGGGGGTCGGCGCTCCCCTTACCAAGGGGGGGTTAATCCCCATGTCTTTCAAAATGGCCGATCCCCCAGCCCTGGAAATTATACGCTCCTTTGCGGTCGAGATTGGCCAGGGTGATTGGTCAAGATTGGTTGGTCCCAAATACCTGCGTGCCAATCTCTCCGCAAAGCAGGGAAATAACTCCCGCTCGAACCACGGATATGATGGTAATTGCCGAGCAGTTTAGCAATCCGCAGCCCAAGCCATTAACAAAAGGACGAAACCCATTTAGAGCAGTTCCGAATCGTGCCACAGGTACTCAATGGGGAGAAAAGACGAAAGTGATCGAATAGAGGAAACCAAAAGGTAAGGAAGAACAAATATGGTTTATTAATTACACTATTAAAAGAGGAAACGAAAGAAGGGCATGTACAAGAAGAGGAGCAAAAGGACACAAGGCAAGCTTACACAGTCTTAATTAACACGCCCAGGACAATACAAACGGACTTACATGAAAGGGGAATGGCAGGAAGGAAGGTCCAAGCAGATGGGTCAGTGTTGGCTCTGGCCCCGGTTCACGCTCCACTCCGGTCCACACTCCACTCCGGTCCATGCTCTGGTTCCGCAGCGAAACCCGGCAGGCAGCGCGGTTGGTATTGTCGCGGTATTGTCGGCGCGAGCGAACCGACTCTCACACAACTTTCCCTCTCCCACTCAACTTCTTGTCTGCAGACCGGCTCTGTCACTCTCTCTTCCCTTGGCTCTCTCTCTCCTTGGCTCTCTCTCTCTCTCTCTCTGGCTCGTCTCTCACTCTCTCTTTTTCGTAAGTAGTCCCACGCGAGCGCTTATATCACGCGTTCGCGTGCTTTTAGGACACACCCACCGATGAGCTCGCCTTGGCCCTGGTTTGTCACGAGGGCTCACCTAATCTGCCCTTAACAGGGCTACGCCTCGCTCTGATAACACCTCCCCCTTCTTCTCCAGCTTGACCGCATGGTTAATGGCGTTTGGAGCGAGCGCTGCGGCTGGCAGAGACACGCAATACCATTTGGAGGGAGGCTAGCCGCAAAATGAATGGGGTTTGAAAAGGGGCCTAGGTTATTTGGGCAATCATTGAAGGGCGATAATTAAATTGCCGATTACAACTCTTGTTGTTGCCCACCCCTTCTCTTTCCAGCGTGGTGACTAAACATGGGGAATCGATAGGTTGTGAGCAAAGATCATTAAGGGACAGAGGTAGCACTATCATGTGTATTCCTGTGGTGCCTGCTTGGGGGAAATTCATGCATGACCAGCAGTGGGTCCTATTCTGAATTGTCGCCACCTCTCTTGCTACCTTCCAATATGTGTTTTCACCCTTCTCTGGGGCCTTGTCCTGTGGGTGCGGCGTGAGTATGTATTCGATGCATGGTGTGTATTTAGTTTCGCCACCAGCCACGCCAGGGGTCCAGACGCTGCACCGGACCTGCATAGTCATGCCTTTCTCTAGGCGTGTGCGTGTTTGTAGCTTAAAATCAGGGGTCCCCCATTTGTATCCTGGTCGGGCCAAGGTCTTGACGCTAGCTTGCCCGTCCTCCCGGAACTCTCGTTGTTTTCGTAGTACAACGCCAACACGTCCAGGCCCTGCCGACAGTGCTAGCCATCTTACGCTTACCCAATCTGTGTGTAGGGCTGTCTGCTCGAAACATGGTAATGATACTCTTTGTCCCCATGTTATGGTGAGGTGTCATGTTTTGTTTTCGCATCTATTGTAATCGGAGCTCCCTCTAGCTGCTGTCGCTATCAATAGCATCATACCTATGATTAGGCCCATCGTTACTGTGGTTGCTGTGGTGTCTTGTCTGGTGCTTGTACAGCCAACTTACAGTGCATGGCGTGGATCCAGGAGGTCTTGCCCTCGCAACAGCGGTTGGTGTGCTCCACAAACACCTGGGTTTTTTTCTGGTGGAACACCTGGTTCACGAACGCCCTGGGAAGACCTGGAACACCTGGTCACCAATTTCCTAATCCACTTCTTTCAAGTGGATCCAATTTTATCCAATATCCGATTTTAAATTCGATCCAATTTTCTCTAATTCCTCCCCTAGCATCCCATTCACCTGTTTCCTACACCTGTTTCCGTCTCTAGCCCAATAGTTGCCCCATATCCCAATATCCCAATATCTATATTTAAATTATTTCAGCTAGAGTTTCAACTCGAGTTACCACCAACAAACCACCATTAACCTCCCCCTGTTATTTATTTATTTTCGCAAATAAACAAATAATAAAAATAACCTGGTCTATTTATTGAAAATAAAATAGTTCTCATATGTCTTACTGTCTGGTTAATTTTCCTCACCCACTGTGATTCACTCAAAATAGATTCTCACTGTTGTTATGTCTGAAGTTCGTCTCATGAAAACCCATCCAAGAGTCCAGTGTAACAGACAGACAAACACATAGACACACAGAAGACCCCAGGGTCCCATCAAACTAACTTGTCCCCAGATCCACAAAACAAAACATGTAACTTACTCAATGAATACAATTTGTCATCCCAATTGTCATTCCCTGTGCAGATTAAAGCACTCCGGACAATGTGCAGCCAATGTCAACAACTGAACTCCCAAGACAACAACGATAAAACATCCAATCCACCTCAATGGCTCGCCAAGCAGCTCATTGTGTCCCTGTCTATCCCTTCTTGCATTTACACTGTTCACAATCACAATTACTCACTCATACACTGCTCCATCACCTCCTTCCCACACGCTGCATCATCGAAGCTGACTACTCCCTTCTGAGACTTGCGCTTCCCAGTCACCCCTTATACTATTGCGCTCCCCCGTCATTATAATCCACTAATCTGCTACGTCCCCTACTACAGGTAACTCTCCCTCGGCGAGCTTACACTGCCATATTTCCATGACCTATAGCGTATGCTATATTTCACACCTTACCTCCATGGAACAGCTGGTGGTCCTCCGAAAGGTGCATTCCGATGTTTAATACAATGACACCTGAGCACTCAATTAGCCCTCCATCGTACCACAGACTTACAATCAGACAGACAGACAGACAAATAACAGAGGCGTATCACAAGCCCCAAAAAGGACATCACCTCTCCAGACAGGCACAGTCTAATCCACAGTATCTATATGCCAACTTCTATCTGGAGCCTCACAAAGCCAAAAGTTGGGCATGTTCACTGCATTCCACGCAATGCAACCTCCAACCACACGAGGTGCCAGCCACACCTCAATCATGCCCTCATTGCAGCCACCCGACCCCTAGCAACACGTCCCTACTTTAACACAAGGCCTCCACTACGGACAACACCGTCAAGGCCCTTCTCGAGGGGGAGGGCGGGGGGGGGCATGCTCCACCATGCAGCCCGATCTCTGCTTGGTGCGCGCCCCCATAATCGGCAAGTTATGATAACCCACAATACACCTGGGCACACACCCTCTTGACACCACGACTTGAACCATGCTACTTGCATCTCCTTGCACCCTCTCAAATGTCCTCCATTTAACATGACTAACCCCAGAGCTCGATCATACACATATTTCCTGAGTCCCCCGAAACACCCAATAAGAAAGACGTCAACCACAACGACAACAACATATTCCAGAAATCGATATTCCTCTGTTCACTAATTACGTACACAATTTTCAGTTTTAACCAACAATATATTTCCCTTTTCCCGATTTAAGTCCCTGTCATGTCGTTAAATTAACACCCAGTGGATTGACTCAGCCTGTCGTCCTTCCAAGGTTAGCGAATTAACTCGGACCTCATTCCCATCCCAAATCATTCCCATGCGTATCTAAAACAAAGGTCAAATAAAGGTCAAACTTCAAACGAAGAAAGGTGTAGTAACAAACGTCACAAGAACTCCACATCCGGACAGATGAACGACCATCATTTAGGCTCCATATTGCAAAATGCTAACGGCCTATGAATCAAATAACCGCCAACAATCCGCCCAGGAACTCCCGCCAAAATCCCACAGCCTTTCTTGGGAGGCGTGCTCTACCATGCAGCACCCTCTCTACCTGGTGCACACCTTTTGCACATCCCTCCCTATATAACAGACGCATTTGGTGGGGATTAGTCCCGCAAACTCCCGCCAACCCGAGCCATCTCCGACGATCTTCAATTGAAATGCGGTGCACTTGCTCTCACCTCTAACCCGAAATGCAATCAATGACATCCCACGTGACATAACATCCTCCTAGAGGTGAGCTGCCTCGGGGATATACTCATACAATCAACACATACAATACACAAGTTGCCAATACACAATATAATCGTTAATTGCCTAATTCCTGCAGGCAATTCAAGGAACCCTTTGTCAACCATTCACGGTCCTCCCACCGTGCGGGGCACATCCTTTGAGAGTAGGCAGGTTATCACCGGCATTCTGAGCAAATTCCGTATTCTGAATTTAATTCAACAAATTCCAAACTCCATGAAGATGGAACACAAAGAGTCCACGACTCCAAGACAGCAGCCAATTAGCGGCGGCACCCGACCAATCCACCCAACAGTAACCACAACAACAACCGCCCCGAACCGAGGGCTCCCATACAGCGCATACGTGACTCGCGGCTCGCTCGGCTCCAGCCCGAATGCACCTTCCACGGAGCCACACGGCAGGACCCACAGGCTCGCACCACACCGACAATAGAACCGCCAAACCATTCATTCACCTCTTGTCCCAAACAAATGAAAATCCAGACTCAAACGAACATCACCAGGACCCTCGGATAGACGCTAAAATCAACATTCCCGGCCTGGATTCCCGCACGTCGAGCAGACAATTTACAAAACTTCACACCGAAACCCATCTACTTTGCATATGTCATACAGACAAATAAATCGGCCAGATACACACGTTAAGGACACACATCCACATTCAATAACACACACACAATGACAATGAACACAAATACACACGTTAATGACAAAAATTCGATTTAAAGTCAAATATGACATACAAGTATTAATATCCCCATATACATTCATTCGTATACCAGTGAGTCTCTCAGGCGTCATGCGAACATCAGATCGACTCCAACCATGCACCTCCAACTGAAACTCCCATGTCTCCCTATGCAACGTATTTCGAATCATGCGTTTCCTCATGCATTCCCCCATACAACGTGACTGACAAACCGGCTCGCATTTCATGTGTTTCCTTATATCCGACCAACTTGTCACTAACCACGTACAGTACAGCGTAGATTCATGCACACGCGTCCCCTTGTACGATCTTGTTCAACATCTTGTGCAACAATCCGCATTCATTCATATTACGTCACACTCCATTCAAGGAAAAAGGGATTTTGGGACGGGTGGACAGGGTGGGTTGGGGTGGAAAGGGTTTGGCAGGGCGGGGGGGGGGGGGGGGTGTTGCCTGGAGCCCGGGGACAGAGCCCAGGTCTTGGGGGGGGGGAAGGGGGTAGAGGCCTGGTAACTACCTCCCCTACCGCGGGATCTTGGTCCGGATCCTGGACCAGCGGCATCAACCACTGATTTACTTGCTTAACTGTTTAGTTAATTGTCCTCTGTCCTTGGAGCTTCAATTTTCAATATTTCAAAAACCACTTTCACTCCTTCCTACCTGTGCTTATCTGGCCCCTTGTTGTGACCCTATTTATTTTCTCTTGTTCACCTGGTCCTGGTTTGTTTCTACCTGGATTTCTGCTACTTGCTTCCTCTGCCCCTAAAGTTTCAGCACCTTTCCTGCCCTCTTGTTTAGAGCTTTGTCTAGAGCTTCCTGGCTCGACATCATAGTTGCCACTACCCTCTTGTCAAGTCTACCTGGTACCTGCGCATTTCCTTTTTCCTGGCCATGTTCCTTGGGTCTTCTATGTTAGCGCAGCCCATTCATTCCCTGGCATGCAATGGCATACCCCATCTTGTCTCTGGGCTGGTTCTTCCTGGAAAGTTCTCGGTCACCGGTGCAGCCTATGGCTGTCCGACCTCACTTTTCCCCCTCTCCTTGCTAACTGTAACGTTTCCCTTAGCGTTACCCTTTGATAGATCTATTCTTAACGTTATCCTGGTGGATTAACAATCACTTGTCATTCTGAAGCAAAAACAGCTTTTACTTACAATTTCGTTCGAAGTGCAGGCAGGACAGACGACGAGGGAGCGGACAGACCCCGCCCGAGAGAGGGAGGTACGAATTTAGAGATTAACCCTTTGATAAAAAATTCTCACCTGAAAACAAATCAGAGTGCCGGCCGGCCCACATTTGTCATCTGTCACTCTGATGAGGTGGGCATCATACATGAGACCATAAATAAAACTTTTTCCTCCATTAATTTCACCATTGAAGAGGAGAAAAATGGAGCCCTTCCCTTCCTGGATACACTCGTAGCAAGGGATCCCAAAGGAGCCTTAAAGGTAACGATGTACAGAAAACCAACACACACTGATCGCTACCTTGATTTCAATTCTTGCCATCCAATGGAACACAAAAGATTGGTGGTGCACACCCTCTCAAAAAGAGCACGTGATTTACCATCCACCTTTGAAGACAAGATGAGTGAGGTGGACCATCTTCAAAATGTGTTAAGGGCAAATGGTTATCCTGACAGCTTGCTACCCAACAGGAAAACGATAAGGGCTTCCCCACACAACAGGCTGAGACCGAGAGAACAACCAAAGGGTTTGTGTGTTCTCCCTTTTGTACTGGGGGTTTCACAGAGGGTCGGCAGAATTTTGAAATCGACAGGAGTGAGGGTGAGTTTCACACCGGTTTTCACCCTTTGCCAAGCCCTTATGAGGGTCAAGGACAAGCTTCCGAGGAAGGATAGGTCAGGGGTGGTATACGTAGTGCCCTGTGGTTGTGGAGCTGAGTATGTGGGTGAAACCGGGAGGACCTTAGGTCAACGTATTGCTGAACACCAAAAAGCATTTGAATGTAATTTTCCCAGCAGATCTGCTATGGCCAAACACGGCCTTAAGAAAGGCCACACACCTTTATGGGATAGGGTTAATATTTTGGGTTCCACACCCAACAGAAACAGAAGACATGTTTTGGAGGCTTGGCACACAGAAGAAACTGTTACCTCGATCACACAAGAGGTAGTTGACTTACCAGTAGCGTTTGACCCACTCTTGTGTAAACGAAGCAGGCATTCCGTACTTTGAACAACTAGTCCACATAATATGTCACACAAGGTTTTTATTCGGACAATTTGCCCCCTCCCCCTCCCCCCTCCCCCCTCCCTCCAAACCACCCCTCTACCAACCCCCCCCCCCTCTGCTTCCACCCCCCTCTGGTTCCCCCCCCCCATTCTATCCCCCCCTATAACGCCACTCCATCCCGCATTCCCCTTTACCGCATCGGGCCACATGTGATGATTTTGATATTATGGCAATTTTATTTTATCTTAAAAAAAAAAATTTTGCTTTAATATATTTACAGTTTTAATTTAATTTACAATTTAATTGTTCACAAGTTTAACTTTTAATTAAGTGTAATTATTGTTCCTCATTTTCTAAACACTTGAGTCATAATCCATCATTGCTTACAGGATTATTTTAAGCCGTTAATATGCGGTTGATTTTTGAATTTGGTCAATAACGTCTCCGTTCACGAGAGCGGTGTGATACGGGTTCATTGGCTGTCCAGCTTTGCCCACCCCACTTTGCATATACCCCGCCCACTTTGCATGTAAGGGCATGTTGAGATGATTTTATCACTCTTGAGGAAGATTAACGGAGGCGTGTGGCTTCACATGTTGTTAATCGAAACGTTGAGTCATTGTTTGTTCAATTAAAGGTTGGAGTTCTTACCATGGAGTCATTTGGATTTACTCCCAACCGCAAATGTTTGCATATATATATATATATATATATATATATATATATATATATATATATATATATATATATATATATACATATATATATATATATATATATATATATATATATATATATATATATATATATTGTAACGAATTTGAGGAAGTGTAAAGAATGTGAAAATTATGGTTTTGTTGTGTGTAAATGGCACCCTCCATAATGTAAAGAAAGGTCGAAGCTCGTCCTCTTAGTTAATTCCATAAACCTACACACAGGGCACCATATATCGTTTTAAATAGTTAGTCCCTTATTCTATGTAGGTTAAGGATGTGTTTCCCAATAGTTTGACTCTTCATTGCACCAAATTAAATAAGAGTAGATCCCTCCGACGCCCCATGGCATCTTCCAAGTGCCAGGTTTGCCAGGTTTGCCAGGTTTGCTGCAATTGACTTCTTTAGCCACTTTGCTGCATTTTCATCTCCCGTCCACTTTGCTGCATTTGACTCCATTTGACGAGGTAACCACGAAGAAGAAAGGCGGGTCTCCACCTCGTCATAGAGGGGAGGAGTGAGTCGGCCCCGCTCATCCAACCCAGAACGAGGGGTTTGGCTTGAGAGGGCGGAGAGAGAACGATCGGGGAGGTTCGCAAAGGTTGAAGGGCGGAGCCTATAAAAAAACCCACAGCGGGACGCTCCCCACAGAGAGATGAGTTCTGAGTCCAAGAGATGCGCTGGAGATGAGCAGGTGTGACCAAGCCGCCGTGATAGTGCCGCGCTGCAGGAGCAACGGACCGAGGCAATGCAAGGAGCGCGCGAGGCAGCAGTACAGAGAAAGGAACTTCGCCCGCGCAGTTTGGGACCGCGGGAGTTCGCGCGACCGTGGCTCGGCTTTTTGACGGCGGTGCCTTCTGGCCCGACCGTGCCCAGGCCCCGCTGAACCTTCCTTGCCTCTCAAAGCCATCCATCTCCAAGCCATTCGTTCCTGCCATCATTTCCCTGTGTAAGTGTGAATGTTTGTCCGTCTTCCACGTTGTCCTGGGGTTTATTAATTAAGCTTGTATAGGTAAGCTAATGATTTCACTGTGTCTCCTGCTCCTTTCCATTTCCATGTATATAACCTTGACTGCTCTCTTTGCTTTGGCTTGTGTAAATAATTAATAAATCCTGTTATTCCTCCGTACTTCTTCTTCTTCTTCATTCTCGTTCGGTCGCTTTAGTGGTTTCAATATTGAGTGTACGTGGCGCGATTCGGCCAACGTTCAGGATCAGGTTTAGTGAAGGCTAATGACTCGAACTTCGGGTTGCTAAAAACCGCTCGGCAACTAACTAGACCATCCAAACCGGAGTTCGAGCGTTACTTGTCTCCCTAGTCTGCGGAGGGACGGACAAAGGTATTCGGGATAAACCCTGGGCCCATAATCCTGATCCGTTCCATCCCGCGGGATAGCGTTACAAGTGCTAGGAGCAGAGACGGTCAGCTTAACAAGACAAGGGACTAACCACCCCTTGCTAAGAGGGAAGAGCCGTACTCCGTATCCTTAACAATATATATATATATATAAATATATATATATATATATATATATATATATATATATATATATATATATAATATATATATATATATATATACAGTCACGTGAAAAAGTAAGTACACCCCATGTTAAATTCTGACTTTTTAAACATATTTCAACATACAGCTATTTGATCTTCATTTCAACAATATTGATAGATAAAGGTGATATAATATAACAAATATCATAATATCATGAAACATTTACATTTTGTAGTCCATTGTATAATTTAAATAAACATAAATGCAAATTTCGCATTTCGAAAAAGTAAGTACACCCCTACATTTATCACTCCTTCAAATACCGAAAATTAGAATCAGGTGCACCAGCTCAGGTGCAAATGATTAGAACATCGTTAGAGAGGGTCTTGGAGGAACCTGTCTTATTTAAACCTCAGACATTTAGTTTGGTTTGCTCTTTGTTGTTGAAGTGTGCTGCATCACCATGCCTAGATCAAAACAGCTCTCTGATGTCTTCAGAAAGAAGGTTATAGATGCCTACGAGTCTGGGAAGGGATTTAAAAAGATCTCCAAACAATTTGAAATCAATCATTCGACTGTCCGGAAGATCATCTACAAGTGGAGAAGATTCCAAACAACTGCCAACTTGTTCAGGCCAGGCCGCCCCAGCAAGTTCAGCCCGAGAGCAGACCACAAAATGGTGAAAGAAGTCTTTAAGAACCCCAGAATGTCATCACGGGACCTACAGGTAGCCCTTGCCACTGTTGATGTCAAAGTGCACGAGTCTACCATTAGAAAGAGGCTGCACAAATTTGATCTACATGGGAGGTGTGCCAGGAGGAAACCTTTGCTGTCCAGAAAGAACATCAGGGCAAGATTAAAGTTTGCCATTGAACACCTTGGAAAAGACCAGCATTTCTGGAACAATGTGCGCTGGACAGATGAGTCAAAGGTAGAGCTATTTGGCCACAGTACCAGAAGACATGTTTGGCGAAAACCAAAGACAGCATTTGACCACATTAACCTGATACCAACTGTAAAGCATGGTGGTGGAAATATTATGGTTTGGGGCAGCTTTGCTGCATCAATGCCTGGGCAGCTCACCATCATAGAATCCACTATGAATTCTTCATTGTACCAGAGGGTGCTTGAGGATAATGTGAGGCCATCTGTCAGAAGGTTGAAGCTCAACCGAAGGTGGACCTTGCAACATGACAATGACCCTAAACATACCAGTAAATCCACCAAGGAATGGCTGAAAAAAAAGAAATGGAGGGTTCTGGAATGGCCAAGTCAAAGCCCTGATCTAAATCCCATCGAGATGTTGTGGGGGGATTTGAAACGAGCTGTGCATTCAAGAAACCCCTCAAACATCGCACAGCTGAAAGAATTCTGCATGGAGGAGTGGGCAAAAATTTCTCCCAGTCGGTGTCAGAGATGCCTACTTGAGGTTGTTTCTGCCAAAGGGGGAAATACCACCTATTAGAGCCAAGGGTGTACTTACTTTTTCCACATGCGAAATTTGCATTTATGTTTATTTAAATTATACAATGGACTACAATATGTAAATGTTTCATGATATTTGTTATATTATATCACCTTTATCTCTCAATATTGTTGAAATGAAGCTCAAATAGCTGTATGTTGAAACATGTTGAAAAAGTCAAAGCTTTAACTGGGGTGTACTTACTTTTTCACGTGACTGTATATATATATATGTTTGTATGTATATATATATATATATATATATATATATATATATATATATATATATATATATATATATATATATATTGTTGCGGATATGGGATTTGGCCTCCATCCATATCCGCTTGTAAATATTCCCCTATTTCCCCCAATACTCCCCAACTATCCCCAATCCCCCATTCCCTAGTCCCATTGTCTGTAAACAACACTCTGTAGAACCGACCTTCCCCTTTTTCCCCCATTAAATGTCGTGCCCAGGTCCACCGCATCTCACGTAGACAACTTTCGGACATCTTGCTAGTTATTCTTAGTCTATGTCAGTTAAGGACTCGTTTCCATTAATTCTGACTCTTCGTTGCACCAGAATGTGATTGTATGGCACCAGTAGTGAGTTTAGGACCTCCCCATACCTCCTCCCATCTTCCTCATGAAACAACAACAACAACAACAACTACAACAACAGCGCGCGGGGAGTGTGCGTCCTCACTCCGGCTCGGTTAGCCGCCATTGCCCATGTGCTCCAGGTTACCTCCAGGTTACGGGGTTACCACGAAGGGGCTGGCTGTCAGCTCCTCGTCAAGGGCAGAGCCCGGTAACCCCCAGCACCCAATAAGAAGCGGCGGGCCGATTCCATCTGGGGCGGAGCTAACGAGCCGAGGGCGTGTCACTCCCCGCCGGATATACGCAGCCACTTACCGGACGTGACGTCAGATGCGCCCCCAGCTTGGAAAGAGAAGTCGCCACCTCCGAGCGCTGAGAGACCTCCCGCATCTCTGAACCGGACCGGGTCGATTCTGCCCCTGAGCCAAGGTGCACCTTGAGCCTCGACTACCTGCCCTTCCTTGCCATCAATCCCTGTGTGAGTCAGTCTTGTCCTGTTTATCTGTGGTCTGTCGGGGCTACTATAAGACCGTGATTAAGTGCCTACCTTCCTATGCTGTCCCTCTTGTCCTTGTAATCTCAACGTTCCGAAATATTATAACCTCCTCCGGAGGTCTTGAGAACTGTACCCCTGGTGTCGTGTCATTTAACCCAGCCGTTGTGTCCTTTCCTCAATTGATTTAGCATAGCGCGACTCGGCCAACGTTCGAGTATAATCGGGTAAACTGTGCAGACGCGGTCATACCAAACCGCTCGGTAAACCAACATCCACAACCGCGTCTGTAACAATATATATATATATATATATATATATATAATTGTATATATATTGTCGGGGGTTCAGGTATACTACGAGGGGGTTAGCCTCCGTTCCCCCCCGAACGTACCAGACCTGCGTCTGCCACGCACGAATAACTTCGTACTTTGGCAGGTTGCGAACCAGCAACTACGAACACCAATTGGTCCATTACATGATAGCAGGGTACATCGTCTACCTCCGTTACCTGTACCAAATACCGGTTTCAATCGGGGAACGTATCGTACCCTCCGACAGTGTACCATAAACACAAAGTGCCCAGCACACATTGGCGGTGAAGAGGAGGGGGGATGAACGTTGGGAACCTGTTAGCAAAATGCCCACGATGTCACCAGATGCTTCTCCTCGCGACGCCTTTTGTCTCAACCTCACCAATGAGCACCTGGCCGGCAAATGGCAGTCCTGAAAACGAGCAGGTTAAGGCAATTCCCAACATGAACGCGAGCAAGTAGAGTCGATCCCTAGCACGAACAAGGGCAGGCAAGCAGGCACGTGCCGAAAGAGTCCGAGTCATGCACACAGAGAACAGGGAGAGACCGGCTAAGACAGTGAATCACATACAGAGGCCTGTGAGAGAGTCCGTTCAAGAGCCCACGTTCCCAGCCAACAAAGTCCAAGGCCAAATGGGGTGAATCACATGCAGAGGCAAGGTGAACAATGTCCCGGCCGAAGAGAGAGTCCAAAAACACGTGTACAGCCAATGGAATCCAAGGCGAAGAATAATACAGGCAAGTACTGAAGGCCTATGAGAGGGTCCGGCCAAGAAAGGAGCACACGAGTACTGCCAAAAAAGTCCAAAAGCCAAGAGAGTAAATCACGTGCAAAGGCCTGTGAAAGGATCTGGCCGGGAGATTGCTGAGTGAAACCGACCAAGAGAGAGAGAAAACATGTGTGCAAGGCCTTTTTGTCCAGCCTTCGCCGAGGGTGGTGGGGGGGGGGTGTTTCCGGGCTCCCGATTGGTCGAGTTTGTCACTCCGCCCCTCACAAGCTCCCCCGAAGTTCCTCACACCCTGATTGGTGGAGTGTCGCTTCCCCTTCACAAGCCCTCTCGCATGGACTTTAACCTGGTGTATATCTCAATGGTCTTTGGTCTGTCTTCTGTCCTACAAGACTTTGAATCAATAACTGTGGATGCAATCTTGGTGCATCTGCCTGGCTAATTATCCCTTATGAGTGGAGGGCCTGTCTTTCCCTCCCCAATGCATAAAGACATCCTAACCCGAAATAAGGGGAAGGGGCTAAGAAAATGATCTGCAATGAAATAACGATTCTAAGGGACCTGAATGGTGGTTGCGATTATTTCTCAGCGGTTTCCCAAAACTGCAACAATATATATGTATTGGTGTGAGATTTAAACTTTGGAAACATAGCCAATCAACGAGGCTGGTTCATGGTACTCAAGTAAAAATGAACTTTTATTTTCACTCTAAAATAAAATGAAATTCGAACACAAGGACTGTGATGCCAGGATGTTTAAAATTATGGAATTTAAACTGAACGTCTATCTTCGTAAGATAATGCAGAGTGTCATGTCTTCCTATAGGCTAGGACTCCGAGTGGTTGAAACGGTGACTATTTCCGGGATCGAGACGCACTTTGTAGACCATGCAAGGTCGAAGCAAAACAAATGGTTTGTTTTCAATCAAGGGACCTGACACTCATGGCAAAAGAGGGAGCTAACCTTTTGGAATGGTTTCCCATATTCTTTTTTGTAAGCATTTATAAATGAACTGTAATTATGTGCATTCATATTCATCAACTTGAAAAAAATCCCTTATGCCCCCTGGTCCCCTGGGTGGCCCCCTTTTATGAAATTTTAAAAATATAAAACAGGGTGATCATGTGGACCATCGAGTAGATCTGTATCGGGTTTCAGAGGAATCGGCTGGTAAATAAGGGACAAGTAGGGATCTGAAGTTTGGGGGTTAACACCACTTCACTCCCCTTCCCCCCTTCGCCCCCAAACCCTGGGAGATCCAATGATCCAAAATCGAAAAACCTGAGCACGAGCGAATGTGCAGGCTACTGTCTTGTATCATGACTCAAGTTTCAGAACAATCAGCCGGGTGATAACGGAGGAGTAGCAAAAATAGCAAAAGGTTAACGGACGGACGGTTGGACGGACGCACGACCAGACGGACAGACATCCGGACATCACGACACATTTTAAAAGTACATTTTTTTCGAGCATCGAGATGTGTTGACCTAATAACTGATGGTGATATTCAAAAGTGTTTGTCAGGAACTAAATTTGCAACAAGTGGGTTACCGGGGGAAGTTCACCTACCGAGGACCCCAAACAAACCTGGATAAAATATGATATAAATATGGAAATCCTAAACCTTGGAGCAAACCTAAACACAGGGTTGATGAAGTTTGTATGAAACACGATATTGATTTTGATAATAGGATGATGTTGGATGCAAAACACGAAGCGGATCGAGAAATGTTGTTTAATTTGTCTTTGATATGAAATCCAATGTCGAGAAAACAAATTGATAGGTTTATTGTGAAAAAGATGAAAAGTGCTAAATTTAAATTTGGGGCGGGGTAATGAAAAATACGATTAAGGTCTGATGATGTCATCAAAACTGAAGAGCAAACAGAAAAGCGATTAACTGATTAATTACATAAACCAATAATCAAAAAGTTTAAAATAAGGAAGGCCGACGATGGTTGGAATAATTAGGTCAAACAATGTCCTCTCACCTTCTATGTCGTGTTACCTGTTGGTGACCTAAAGACCTCAACAAAGGCCCAGCCCTCAGCATTCTCCCATCTTCTGAATACAACTACGGCCGAGTGAACCGTGAATGAATGCTGGCTAACCACGACCGAAGCAAAACAGTGGGGCAAAGCTCCCGTCTATCTATTACGTACACACTATGTCGGATCATTGAATGAAAACACAAGAATGAGGCAGATTGGGAAATGTAACGATTATTTATTTACACACACACAAGTAGGCAATTATCAAGCACATTATTCACAAGCCTTTATTCACAAAGCAAAATCAAAGGGCAAAGGGGATGTATTTGCAGCAAAATCAAGCAAAGTCAACAGGCACAAATGATCAGGCTTATCAGGAGCACGTATTCTTAGGCAGTCTGATCGACACACACAGGACATGGCACCAACATTCATTACGCGAAGAAGAAGTGTGAGCAGAATGAAAGAGTCAGTTTGGAATGTGGGGACGACTCCTCGCTTACCTCACACAACCAGGTGGGGTTGTTTCAGGCCAGAGAATGAGAATGTAAGTGGTGGGGGGAGGGGAAGTATAAGGTTAAGGATGGGGAGAAAGGGCGGTGGAGTGTCGATGCAGTGTCGGATGCGTGTGGTGTAAGCATGGTGGAGCTGTGAGGTGCACCAGGGGACTCTGTGACGTCACTGTACTTTACACATTCGAGAAGCGTTGTCCGTGTGGTGAATGTTGAGGTGCAGGGAAGGAAGAATGTGGGACGGCAGTTTGAACGGCCCAGAGGATTAATTGGTTATAACATGGGGACTCGTTCACCCGTACAGGTTTTTATGGGGGATGGGGGTGATGTGAAATCTGAATAAGTACGGGATGGACAGACGAACAGATTGATAATTGGGAATAATAAAATAATGAGGGGTCCAAATGGTGAGAACCAAACAAATAGATGGATTGAATGTGTGGAAATAAAATAACTTGTGGATTGAATGTAGAGTTGGATGAAAGGATGAGAAAAAAATCCAATCGCTTCCAGCAATCGGGTTGAAGGAAAGACCAATGCAATGGGGTGAAGAAGGAGTTGACGAATTGAGGTCTCGTGAATTGAGGTTTGGTCAAGCAGACCGATGGGGGATTGAGAGAAAGAGACACGAGAATACATAGATCATTCTAACAACACATTTCCCCGGACCCGTAGCCCGAGATGATGGGAAAAGGTCTATCTTCACACAAACTCTTGAAATAACTGTCTGGGCTTCCCTAAGTGTGCATGATTGTGCTGCCCCAAGCTACACTGCATTCCTCAACAAAATCAAAACCATCAGAAACATTTACACAATTAGAATATGAAAAAGAGAATAACTCGAGAAAACCTCAATAAAATTTGTTTCTATTGTGAGAACGCACAAACGGAAATCACATTTTGAGAAAGGTTATCCCACACGATGGACTAATGAGCTTTTTAAAATGGTTAATATTTCAAACACAGTTCCTTGGACTTCTAAACTATAGGATTTGAAAGGGGAAGAGATTTTAGGTTCATTTTATTCGCAGGAACATCAAAAAAAAATCCATTTGGGTTAGTGAGTGTCAGGGCTGGGGCCCAAGGCAAGGGCCATGGAGACAAACCCCAATCGGAGGATGAGGGCCATTATGAACCCGAATGTGAAGGTGAGGGCCATTATGAACCCGAATGTGAGGGTGAGGGCCATTATGAACCCGAATGTGAGGGTTAGGGCCCCCAATGTGAGGGTAAGCGGTCCCAATGTGAGCACCAGAGCTGGGTCCGAAAGCGAGGGCCAAGGCTTTTGATGGATGGGTCTGCGGCCCCGATGTGAGGATCAGGGACATAAGTTCCATTGTGAGGGCCAGGGATGGAGCCATGACAACCAAGACCTCAACAGATGTATCCTTGAAAGGCAATAGATTGGCGCTTCACACTTCTCTGTTGTATAATTGCTGTGAGCACTCGAGGGCCAAGCTCGGAATTATATAACAGGAGGAATCTATTAAGGTATTGACCATCATAACTCCATCCCCAACCTATACATCAAAACCAACACCCCAAACCCGACATCAAAACCATAAACTCTCACACTAAAATCCCCAATCGCCACACACAAGCCCAACTTCAACACTCACATCAAAACCCTCAACCCCCACATCAAAACCCCAACCCCGACAACAAATCCCACATCCCAACCCCCACATGAAAAACTCCAACAATAAGCCCACCCACTCCCAATCCGAACCCGAATCCCAACATCCAAGCCCACATAAATACCCTTCCATCAATTTTATCATTTTTTTCTCTTTTTAAAAATTCAATATTTTTTCTTTTCTTCCAGTTCTGTGTTGAAAAAGAAGTTTCAGTTCTTTTAAGTTTGAAGAAGAAGTAGAAAGGGAGAGGGTAAGAATGCCCATTTCTTCCTATCACTTTCTTGATATTGCTGAAAAACGAAAAGTACACATATTACTTATTTAATATCAAAATAAAATAACATTTTATTGTACACCGCTCCTTTCTTATTCCATCTCCAAGCACTGCATGACGTCATTACCATGCACTGAAGGGTCAAGGGGCCCAACGATGACGTGCGCTGAAAGGGAGTCCTCAATTTTCACTCCGTTTGTTACTTGCCGGAAAAGATTCTGGCAAGTATGTTGATCGGTTGGTTTCTCTGTCTGTTTGTCTGCCTGTGCGCAGCACCACAGCTACACCGTTGCACGTAGAATCACCAAACTTTACATACATATTTGTCTTGCCCTGGAATAGACTGTGCCCAATTGATGACGTCATCGGTCACGTGGTTTGGCCGCCATCTTGGAAAAGCCGAAAAAATTTGCACCTCTATATCTCCGAAAGTGCTGAATAGAAAAAATTGAGACATTGCTCATTGTAAAGAACTCTCCATGGGGAATAAAATATGTTAATAATGATGTCATAGGTGCGTCCATTATGACGTCATAATTCGACAAGTACAAAAGTTCATCCGATCAAGATGAAATTTCTTCAGCATAATCTTGGAATAAATTAGTTTAGATAATGATGACAAAATAGATGATAGTAAACAAGTAATGATGACGTCATCGGTCACGTGGTTCGGCCACTATATTTGTCCAAAATGGCCGATAAAAAAGTACATTCCGGCAAGTCCTCAGTCTGACCGATTTTTCATTTGTTTGTTTGTTTGTTTGTCCGGTTTTTGTTTGTTTGTTTGTCCGGGTGATATCTCAGGCACTCCATGAGCTGGTAAGCTGACATTTGGGCACAATAGTGAGCCCATGCTTTCGCAAAAAATGTATTTTTCGATTAATCAATTAATGTATTAAGTACTTGACTGTTATCAATTTATTAAGTACCTATTTATTTTCTTTATCATCTGGGCAATATCTCAGGCACCTTTTGAACTAAGAACCTGATATTTGGACACGACAGTGATGTGGCTATAAAGGATAATTTTTGATTTATTGATTGATCAATTAATCGATTAATTATTTACTGATTAGTCATTTGATCGATTCATTATTCTTTGATGAAGAAATTAATTATTTTATTTTATTGATTAATTAATTATTTCATTAATTTTCAAAAAGTTACAGATTCAGATGAAACACTGGTCGTTGAGGTATGCTATTAGCCAATTGATTAAGAAATTAATTATTTTTCGTTTATTATTTATTTATTTTAATTACGCAATTAATCAATTATATTGTACTCCTCTCCCTCCCAATACAATCTCTATGTGCAGCACGGCGGCAATGCGGTGCCCTGGAAGGGATGTTATTTATTTATTTGGCATGGGGGCGGTGTATTTTAAATGGATCTGGACTTGTTTATTCCATTTTCAATCAATTGAACTTACCTCGCATCAATCACCATCCATCAAAAAATCCAAGGGTCTCCAAGGTATAACTTGCGTGCAGGGGCATCAGGTAGAACTCGTATGCTGGGTCAGCAGGGTAGAACTCTTCTGCTGTGTCATCAAGGTAGAACTTGTATGCTGGGTCGTCAGCGTCGAACACGTTTCCCCGAGTCTCTCAGGTAGGTCGCACATTGTGAGTCATCAAGGTATTCCTCATTTTGTGGGTCTTGGTTGTTCAAAAGGCCTTCAAACTGATCGATTATTTCACCTTTCATTTTGGTAAAAAGAGCGTTTCAGCTTGTTTTTCTGATGCAATTTGCTGTGAAAGAAAAGAACAAAGTATTCATTAATTTCATTCATTCATTTAATACAAGAATATTACAGGTACAAATCAGGCTCTGCAAATGCAGAAAATAAATAAAATTCCCACTACCCTTTGTACTGACCTTGCACATCCCAAACCCCAGGAGTACCTCTGGCTGTGACTTCCCCTCTGCTCGCACCTCTTGTTCATTTGTGTGTTGCACCTTCCTCCCAACAGTGACGACTCCATCTACATCACTCTCAGACAACAAGGGCAAACTTTTAACCACTCATACCAACTCTCTCTTCCACATTGGTGGAGATTTCAATTGTCACCATGCAACTTGGCTGGGTGTTGGTACCTCTCACACCAGCCATGGCACTTCAGCAAATGACTTCTGTGACTCCATGGGACTGACTCAATCTGTAAACTTTCCAACCAAGATTTCTCCCAATGGCAAATCCTCCCTCCTGGACTTGGTAATGATAAACTTTTCTGCAAATTTCTCCTGCTCTTCCTCTGCTCCAATTGGTTCATCTGATCATATGCTCGTCAAAGTCAACATCGCTCTGGCTATTCTCAGAGAGCTGCCTCAATGCCGGTGAATCTGCCATTTTTCTCAAGCAGATTGGCAGGAACTGTAAGCAGCCATTTTTCTTCAGGAATGGTCTCCCATATCTGCTTCACCTGATATCAACTCAGCCTGGGAATTCTTCCACTCTTGGAAACCACTCAGCCTGGGAACCCTGCTCTCTCATGCACATATTCATCCCATCTTATCTCCAATTATCCCACCCTTGTTCCCGCCCAAGGTACACTGAATCCTGTAGTGAGGCAGTTGCTCTGAAACAAATTGCCTTTTTTTTTTTCTTATTTCTTTTTGTATACAAGATCGAGGCTCGTGAAAGAGCGAACATTAATCACACAGAAAGACAAACAGACACATAAAACAAATAACATCGGGAGCGGTAGACAAGATGGGGAGGGGGAAGGACACAAACACAACATTTGAGAGCAGGGACCGAGAGACATGGAGACATGGAGAGATCTGTGGGAGGGAGAGGGCTTTGGGGGGGAGGCATGTGAAGGGGGGGGGGGTGGGAGAGGTATAAACATATGGACACTGCCAGGATTTCCACGAAAGAAGTTGGAATTTCAAACAAGGTGGATCTGGGGTGAATTAGTGGGGGTAGAAAAGATCAAGGTTTTGGATGGGGGAAGATAAGAGATGGTGGTGAACAGCTGTTTTAAAGACCTGGAGGGAGGAGAGGGATTGAAGGGAGTGTGGGAGTTTGTTCCAGAGGCGGGAGAAAAGAGGAATGAAAGAGTGAAGGTGAGCAGAGAGCCGAGATTTCGGCAGTTTAACCATCAGAGGGTTGCTGGCAGATCTTGTGCGACCTGTAGGAATATTTGGGGGACAGAGCACAGAGAGAGCTGGGGTAGCAAGGCCGGAGAGGAGTCGGTAGAAGATAGAAAGACCACCTACCTGCCTGCGGTGAGTGAGTGAAAGGCCCTCAGAGATAGCTTCATCGCGGGAGATTCCAATGATTTTGAAAGCTTTGGATTCAACAGCGTGAAGCCGAGCCAGGTGTGAGGCAGGAGCACCAGCCCATAGGGGAGAACAGTATTCCATTGAGCTGCGGATGAAAGCCTTGTATGTGGTGAGGAGCTCGGGTGTGCCGAGGAAGAACTTCGCACGACGGAGGATGCCCAGTCGGCGACTGGCTTTGGAGGCCAGCTTGGAAATGTGGTTTTCCCAAGAAAGATCATGGCAGATAGTGAGACCCAAAAGCTTGAGCGACAGAACTTCTTGGAGAGGATTGTTGAGAAAGTAGATGGGAGGGTTGTCCAGTCGATCTTTTCGGAGAGACATAGTAAGAGAGTGAGATTTGTCAGGATTGAAAGACATGTTCCACTTGTTTGACCAGTCTGTGATTTTGTCCAGGTCTTCAGAGAGTGAGGAGGCTGCAGACTGCCGATCTGAGGGAAGAGGAATGGAGTGGCAGAGAGTGGAGTCATCAGCAAAGAGATAGAGATGATTCTCCAGAGAGTCGGAGAGATCATTGATAAAGACCAGAAAAAGCACAGGGCCCAGCACACTTCCTTGAGGAACTCCAGCCTGAACAGGAAGGGGAGATGAGAGAAATCCATTTAGGGCCACACATTGACTACGACCAGAGAGGAAGTCCGCAAGCCATGCATGCAGATTTCCATGGATACCATAGGAGGAGAGTTTGGTGAGCAGAGCTGGGTGCCAGACCGTATCAAAGGCCCGTGATATGTCAAGGGAGACAGCTCTGATTTCCTGTTTGGCATTGAGGACCTCCATCCATTGTTGAGACAGCAGAAGCAGCATGTCCAGAGTAGAGTGACCTGGTCTGAAACCAAATTGATGATCAGAGATCAAGCCATTGGAGAAGAGGAAAGATTTCATATCCGAAGCAATGATGGATTCCATGACTTTGCTGATAATTGGGAGCAGGCTGATTGGTCTGTAGTTGCAAGGATCTGTTTTTGCACCTTTTTTGTGTAAAGCGGTAATGTTAGCTGATTTCCAGGATGCTGGCAGATGACCTTGAGCAAAAGATAGGGTGAAAAGAACAGAGAGAGGGTGAGATAGAGCGGCAGAGCAGGATTTTAGGACCCGTGGGCTGATGCCGTCTGGTCCAGTTGCAGAATCAGAGTCGAGGTTTGACAAAAACTCCTCCACCTTGTCAGGAGAGAAGGACACAGAGTCCAGGAGCAGTTGGGTTCGACTGGGAAAGGTGGGAACAGAGAGAGATGGGTTTGGGACTAAGGATTTTGAGGCGAACACAGAGTTGAGGCATTCGGCTTTGTCACGTGCGATGTCAATTGTGTGGCCATTTGAGGTAAGGGAGGGGATGGAGGGGGAACAAACACCAGAAACGGATTTGACCAGACGCCACCAGGATTTGGAGGAAGGAGACAGGTTTGAGAGTTCATTCTTGAGTGAGGAGAGATAGTGCTTCCTGGCACTCCTGAGGGTAGACACACACTTGTTCCGAGCTTGGTGGAAGGAACTGAGATTGCCTTCAGTTGGATTAGCTTTCCAAGAGGTAAAGGCAAGTTGTTTCAGGGCAACTGCCTCACCACAAGATTCAGTGTACCATGGACGGGAGGAAGGGTAAGACAACTTTAGGCGAGATGGGATAAATCTGTGCATGAGAGAGATCAGTTTGCTTTGGAACAATTCCCAGGAAGAATTGATGTCAGAGGCAGTGGAGATGGCCTTCTCTTCCTAGAAGGCAAATCCTACCGAAGGCAATCTCAGTGCATTCCAAAAAGTCCGCAAAAAGTGTCTGTCCTCTCCAAAGCAGAACACAACACATTTTCAACCTCAAGAATGAACTTTCAAACTTGCATCCCTCCTCTAAAACCTTGTGGTGCCTTGTTAAGTCTGTCTCTGGAGTATGCTCCCCTTCCATCGCTTCCCTTACTTCAAATGGTACCACAGCTGACTCTGCTTCCAAATCTTGTGTCCCTAACTCCTCACTCTCGTTATCCATTGTTCTGTTTTACCCAACTGCCTCTGAACTCTGTCTATTTTGCTCCTGAAAAGTCAGAGAAGGTTATTTCAACCCTCGACTCTGACTCCGCCACTGGACTGAACGGCATAAGCTCATGTGTCCGAAAATCCTGCTCTGATGCTCTTGCACATCCTCTCTCTGCCCTTTCTCCCTGTCAATTGCCCGAGGTCATTTTCCATCTGCTTTGAAATCCACCAACATCACTACACTACATAGAAAAATGGATCAAAAACTGATCAGCTCAACTACAGACCCATCGGCCTACTCCCAATCGTCAGCAAGGTCATGGATTACATCACCGCAGTTGATATTGTTGCGGATATGGGATTTGGCCTCCATATCCGCTTGTAAATATTCCCCTATTTCCCCAATACTCCCCAACTATCCCCAATCCCCCATTCCCTAGTCCCATTGTCTGTAAACAACACTCTGTAGAACCGACCTTCCCCTTCTTCCCCCATTAAATGTCGTGCCCAGGTCCACCGCATCTCACGTAGACAACTTTCGGACATCTTGCTAGTTATTCTTAGTCTATGTCAGTTAAGGACTCGTTTCCATTAATTCTGACTCTTCGTTGCACCAGAATGTGATTGTATGGCACCAGTAGTGAGTTTAGGACCTCCCCATACCTCCTCCCATCTTCCCCATGAAACAACAACAACAACAACAACAACTACAACAACAACTACAACAACAGAGGGGCGCGGCGCGGCGCGGGGAGTGTGCGTCCTCACTCCGGCTTGGTTAGCCGCCATTGCCCATGCGCTCCACGGGGTTACCACGAAGGGGCTGGCTGTCAGCTCCTCGTCAGGGGCGGAGCCCGGTAACCCCCCGCAGCCAGTGAGGAGCGGCGGGCCGATTCCATCTGGGGCGGAGCTAACGAGCCGAGGGCGTGTCACTCCCCGCCGGATATACGGAGCCACTTACCGGACGTGAGGTCAGATGCGCCCCCAGCTTGAAAAGACAAGTCGCGACCTCCGAGCGCTGAGCGACCTCCCCGCATCTTTGGACCGGACCGGGTCGATTGTCCCTGAGCCAAGAGTGCACCTTGAGCCATCGACTACCTGCCTTCCTTGCCATCAATCCCCGTGTGAGTCAGTTTTGTCCCGTTTATCTGTCGTCTGTCGGGGTTACTATTAAGACCGTAACTAAGTGCCTATCTTTCTATGCTGTCCCTCTCATCCCTGTAATCTAAACGTTCCGATATATTATAACCTCCTCCGGAGGTCTTGAGAACTGTACCCTTGGTGTCGTGTCATTTAAACCCATCCGTTGTGTCCTTTTCCTTCATTGATTTAGCGTAGCGCGACTCGGCCAACGTTCGAGTGTAATCGGGTAAACTGTGCAGACGCGGCCATACCAAACCGCTCGGTAAACTAACATCCACAACCGCGTCTGTAACAATTGGTGTCAGGAGTGTCGGATTCGGACCTGGGACTAAATTCATTTAGCCCAAATTTTGGAACACCAATTGTACCATTAGGGTAACAATTGGTGTCGAGGAGTGAGATTCGATCCGGAGCGCGTTTTACGCGCTCGAAATTATAACGGCGAAATTTGATTGTGTTTTACAAAATATAAAACCCGAATTTTGAAAGTCGCGCTATGGCAGACCAAGTCGGCTGGGGTCCGGTAGAGGAGAGTGAGGCAGGGTCGATCCAGGACCAAAATGAGGGACAAGAGGAGAGCGAAGCAGTGAGGGTAGCAGACGCACAAAATAGCGTCGTTGCGCCCGACGTTGCGGGCGCGCAAAATGGCGCCTCGCACATAGCTACGGCGGCCGCACCCGCTGCACAAGTGGGAGGGATGGCCCAAATGCAGGCCCTCATGGAGCAATTTATGGCGCAAATGCAGGCGTCCCTCAAACTGCAGAGTGAGCAAATGGGGGTAATGGGGAACCGGATGGATGCTCAGGGTGAGCGATTAGAGGGCCAAATGGGGGTAATGGGAAACAAAATGGGGGTAATGAGGGACGAAGCGAGGGGTACTGGTGAGGGATTAGACAATAATTTTAAGGGATTAGACAATAATTTAAAGGGATTAGACAAGAAATTTGGGAAATTAGACGATAGATTAGGGGACATACAGGAGGGGTTAATGGGGGTAGAAAACAGAATGGCCGCTCAAGAGAATCAAATGGAAGGGATGCAAAAGGGGTTAGAGGGGTTAGAAAACAGGATGGAAGGCAAATTGAGGGACATGAGGGACCAAGCGGAAAGGGAAGTTAAACAAATGGGGCAGCAGATAGAGGGGGTCAGAATGGGGGTAGAGACCAAACTGGATGCTCACAGGGAGGAAATGGAGCAGATGAGGGTGGCATCTGGGCAGGAGATGCAAGTGATGGGAGAGGAGATCAGAAGAGGTGTGAGTGAGGAGGTCGGAGGAGTGCGCGAGGAGGTGAGGCACTGTAAGGAGCGCATGGAGAAGGAGGTGAGAAAGGGGACTGTAAAATTGCAAGGGGGTATAGAGGAGTTGACGCTGGGAGTAGAACAACTGACAGTGGGACAAAAGGAGTTGGGGGACCAGGTAAAGAAGAACACAGCGGTAATAGAGGGTTTAAAATCGACACAGAAAGAGATGAAAAAGGACGTAGGGGTAATGAAAAAAGAGTGTCAGACGGTACATGAGGACCTGACGAGGAAAATGGACAAGGTGGTAGAGGTGATGGAGGTTAAAGAGCGGGAGGTGCGGGAGCACATAGAAAAAAATAAAGTGGAGTTAGAGGAAGAACTTAAAGGGGCGCACGAGGAGATGAAGGAGGTGAAGCAGAAATTAGAAGAAGTGGAAGAAGGGGTGAGCGAAATTAAAAAGCGACGGAGAGAGGATAAGAAAGAGATAAAGGAGGAAGTAAAAGAATTGGTCCAAAGTCTGTGTTCGGATCGTGATGATGTGCTCATTAACCGGATGAGGGATTCGCAGGTGATGGAGGAGAAGCGAAGAGAAAGAGGCCCCGGTGTAAGTGGTGACCAATATGGTCGTGCGTATGATGCGCCAGGTGATTTAATAAGCTTGGGGGTCGAGATAGACCCGGATGTTCGTGAGAGGCCAAGAGTGAGGTGTATGGCTGGTCCGGAGGGTATGGAACGAGAGGTGCGAGGTGTGGGTGATCAAGGTTGTGGTGGTATGGAATGGGTAGCGGGTTGCGGAGGTGTGACCCATGCATCGACACCAACAGGGGTAGTTGTTGGAGGGACCGGGGAGGCACGAGAGCCCCTTGGGGGTAATGTACTGTGGGGGCCCGGCCGGTTCGGCCCCGCGCTGACCCCGCAAGGGGCGACGCACAGGGTCCGGCAGGCGGGCAACGACTCGCATACGAGGTGGTCCCACAAGGTCCCACTCGCGCCGTATGACGGCAAGAGTGATCTACGCGCGTACCTGGCGCAGTTCGACTGTGTGTGTAAGGGCAACGGTTGGGGTGAGGACGAAGGTGGAGTACACCTGGTGGCCGCATTGCGCGGCGCGGTGGCGGAGGTGCTGACGGCATTACCAGCGGGTGCTCTCACCCTGCCAGCCCTCCGCGACGCCCTAATTAATCGATTCGGCATTGAACAGCAGAGCGAGCTTGTTAAAGCTCAGCTCGCGCTGCGAAAGCGCAAGCCCCAGGAAGCCATCGGGGAACTTGCCCACGACATTCGCCGCGCAGTGGGGATCGCACATGCTAGCATGGCAGCGGATTCCCGGGAAAGCCTGGCGCTGGACCATTTTATCCAGGCCCTCCCGGATATTGAGCTCCGGCAACAGCTCGCCATGTGGCGCCCGCAGACTCTGAGCCAGGCGGCTGACGCTGCGGCCCGTTGGGAAGCAGCGAGGCCCCTGGCCCGGGGGGGGCGAGCATCTCACAATGGCGGTCCGCCAGGTGGGACCCCCGATGGAGGGCGGACCCCTTAGGGGGCCTGCCCCCGACGTGGGTCCTGACCTGGCGGGCATGGTCCGGAGGCTGGTGGACCAGCGCCTGGCGGGACCTGGACCATGGCAGGCGGCCCCGGAGGTGGCCCGCGGTGGACCACGAGCGGGTAATCCAATTCGGACCTACAGGGGGGGAAATTTGGAATTCCGGAGGCAAGCACCTTATCAGGTGAGGTGCTATACCTGCAACCGTCTGGGTCACCTGGCACTGTCGAGCCGCGCGCCGGGATGATCCCCGGCGGTTGAGGTCCTCAACTCCGCCCAGGGGGGAGCGGGTTAGCCGACCCCAGACACCCCCCCGCCAGACCCCGGGAAACTAGAAGGTGTCGGGCACGTAGGGCGGTGTTCGGCAGAAGAGGATGGAGGAGAGCCCTCATTGACGCGACAGGTCATTTATTGTGGCCAAATTGGAACTGGTAGCCTGACAATCAGATGCAAAATTGCCGGCGTGGGGGTAGACGCCGTAGTGGACACAGGAGCTAGCGCCACGATCATCAGCCCTGTGGTCCTTGATTCGAGCGCAGGTGGCTGGGATAAGATCCAGCGCCTGCAAAATTATAGTTTGCAACTTGCTACCGGGGTAACGGCCCCGATCATAGGGCGTGGTTCTGTGACCCTCAAGTTAGGGTCGGTAAGGAGGGAGATAGATGTTTGGGTGGCGGAGGTGTGCGACCCATGTTTAATAGGGTTGGATTTGTTGACTGCCAGCGGTTGTAAAATCGACTTGTGCCGGGGGATCCTGCAGGTGGGAGTAGAAGAGCTGCCGTTAGGGGGAGTGAGCACGGCCGAGAGAGCGGAGCTGGAGGCTTCCGAGGCCGTGACCATCCCCCCAAGGGCCGAAGCGATAGTGCCGGCCCGGTGGGCAGCTCGCCCAACATGGCAGGAGTCCTGCGGCCTGGTCGAACCGGTGGCAGCGCAGTCCATACCGGGTTTAATCGTGGGCCGCACTCTTGTAAAAACGGACGGACCGGTAGTGGCCGTCCGAGTAATAAATATGAGTACAGAACCACGCACTATAGTAAGGGGCACGAGGGTAGCTGGCTGCACCCCAGTTGAGGAAGTCGCGACAGTGAGGGGCGAGAACGTCCAGCCGAGCCGACCCCGGGGGGAGCCTTCAATAAGAAGTAGGAATTGGCCCGATCCCATTTGCGAGATGGTAAATCGTAGTAGCGTAGAGTTGGGAGGTACCCAGAGGGAGGCCTTACACAAACTGGTTGGGTCCCATTTGGACCTCTTCTCCCTGTCCACCGAGGATATTGGACGTACGGGCCTGGTGAAACATCAGATCCACACCGGTGAGGCCCGGCCTATTCGTCAGGCTGCCCGACGGCTCCCTTGGAGCAAGAGGGCGGAAGCTGACGAGCAGGTTGAAAAAATGCTCGACGCAGGCGTGATCGAGCCCTCGGGAAGTCCTTGGATGTCACCTGTTGTGCTGGTCAAAAAGAAGGATGGGACCACGCGGTTCTGCGTGGACTATCGCCAGCTAAACAACGTGACACTCAAGGACTCATATCCCCTGCCAAGAATTGATGACACCCTCGATGCCGTTGCGGGCTCAAATTGGTTCTCGACTTTGGACCTCAAGAGTGGGTATTGGCAGGTGGAGATGGATAGGGCAGGGAAGGAGAAAACGGCATTTTCCACAGGTAAGGGACTGTATCAGTTTACTGTGATGCCGTTTGGTTTGTGTAACGCCCCCGCCACCTTTGAAAGATTGATGGAGCATGTACTAGGCGGCATGCCATGGCAATCATGCCTGGTGTACCTGGATGACGTCCTGGTACATGCCCAAACGTTCCCCCAGGCAGTAGCTAATTTGGACCAGGTGTTCGGGTGCCTCAGACAGGCAGGGTTGAAGCTGAACCCGAGTAAGTGCACTTTGTTTGCAAGAGAGGTGGCCTATCTAGGTCACGTGATCGGCCGCGAGGGGGTAAAAACGGACCCAGACAAAATTAAAGCGGTAGAGGAGTGGCCCGCACCACGTACCATCAAAGAGGTGCGGGGATTTTTGGGACTCTGCTCCTACTACCGGCGCTTTGTGGCGAAATTTGCGGAGTTGGCCCGTCCCCTCCAGCGGCTTACGGAGAAGGGGACGCGATTTAATTGGACACGGGAGTGCCACGAGGCCTTCCAAAAATTGAAGGGGTGTCTGACATCCGCACCCCTTCTAGCCTACCCCACTAGCAACGGGGCATTTACCCTGGACACGGATGCGAGCCAGGAAGGATTGGGCGCAGTTTTGTCTCAGACACAGGAGGGCGTGGAGAGAGTGATTGGTTATTATAGTCGGGCCTTAAGTAGGCCCGAGAGAAATTATTGCGTCACTCGCAAAGAGTTATTGGCTATGCTGGCTGCCATGAACCATTTCCACCCGTACTTGTACGGGCGGAAATTTTTGGTTAGAACTGACCATTCCTCCTTGCAATGGCTCCTTCGGTTCAAGGAACCAGAGGGCCAAATTGCAAGGTGGTTGGAAAAGTTGCAGCAGTACGATTTTGATGTGGCCCATAGGGCCGGGAAGGCCCATGGTAATGCGGACGCACTCTCTCGGCGTCCTTGTCTGGGGGAAAACTGCAAATTTTGTGCGAGACACGAGGAGAGGGAACAATTGGGCGATTCGGACCCGACCCTCGTTGTCCGGGCAACCCGGGTGAGAGGGCCAATTTTGCCACTAACCGCAGATGAGGAATTCGGAACTTTGGCATGGAGCACGGCCCAGCAGGAGGATCCTGTCCTGGGGCCAGTGTTCAATTGGGTCAAATTGGGGCAAAGACCAAAGGGGGAAGAGGTCACCCCCCTCGGGGCACAAACAAAGGCATATTGGGCTCAGTGGCAGACCCTGGAATTGAAGGATAACATCTTGTATCGCAAGTGGGTGGAGGTTCCCTCTGATAGAACTTCCTGGCTGGTGATAGTCCCTGACAAATTCAAGAACGTCATATTGCAACAGGTGCATGGTACCCGCTGCGGCGGCCATTTGGGCAGGACAAAGACAATATCGCGGGTACGCCGGAGGTTTTATTGGGTGAATATGGGGCGCGACATACAGGACTGGTGTCGGAGATGCGACGCCTGTACTGCCAAAAAGGGACCAGCACGGAGGATGAGGGCCCCCCTTCAATTACACCAGGTGGGGGCCCCCCTAGAGCGGGTGGCCATGGATATCCTAGGCCCACTACCCCGCACCCGCCTAGGTAATAAGTACATCCTCGTTGTGATGGACTACTTCACCAAGTGGCCGGAGGCCTACGCCCTCCCCAACCAAGAAGCAGGGGTGGTAGCGCAGGCCTTCGTGGAAGGATTTGTGTGCCGGCATGGGATTCCACAGGAGTTGCACACCGACCAGGGACGAAATTTTGAGAGCAAATTGCTAAAAGATGTGTGCAGTCTCCTGTCAATTCGGAAAACCAGAACAACGCCTTTAAGACCTCAATCTGACGGGATGGTGGAAAGATTTAACCGAACTCTAATCCAACAACTGGCACTGTTCACCGCCACCCGTCAGGATGACTGGGACGAACATCTCCCTTATTTGCTTATGGCCTACCGAACCAGCCAGCACGGGGCCACCGCATGCAGTCCAGCGTTGCTTATGTATGGGCGGGAGTTACGGGCTCCCGCCGACTTGCTATGCGGTCCCGTGCCAGACACAGTGGTTAACCCGCCGAGGGAGGGGTACGCACGTCACCTAGAGGAAGGCATGGAGCTAGTCCATGCCTTCGCCCGCCGCCAACTCCATCTGGCGGGGGAAAAGATGAAGCGCAGGTATGACGACCGGAGCCAGGGGAGCCAATACGCTCCGGGGATGAAGATTTGGTTCTTTAATCCCCGGAGGCGGAAGGGAAGGTGCCCAAAGCTCACCTCCCCCTGGCAAGGCCCAGGAGTCGTCCTGTCGCAAATCTGTGACGTGGTCATTAAGATCAAAATGGGGCCACGAGCCCTCCCTCAGATCGTCCACGCCGACCGGATAAGACCTTACACCGGCGAGCAGGCGCCCCCGTGGATTGCCTCGGCTTTAGATGCCGAGGCGGGACCCAGTACCTCTGAATAAGGGGGGCTTATTAGTGCCAGAGGACTGGGGGATTGATGAGCGATGGGCCCGGTGGGTAAGGGTGGCATCCCTGCCACCCTTCCCATAGTGGGGCAAAGGAGCTATAGCTTATGGGGTTGATGGCAGTGAAAACTAGCCCGGGTGGGTTAGGTTATATTGATAGGGCCCTAGAAGATGACATTAGGTAACGTTAAGGTTAGTTAGTGACTGATACCTGTAGTGGGGACGCAGGAGATTAGTATGGATGATAATGACGAGGGAGCGCAATAGTTTAAAGGGACGACTGGGAAGCGCAAGTTTCAGAGGGGAGTAGTTAGATGAGATGATGCTGTGTGAGGATGGAACAGGTGTGATTGCACAGGTGTGCCACTGGACAGGTGTGTGGAGCAGTGTGTGAGTAATGAGTGTTGTGGATCAGCGCGAATGCGCTTGGGGAGAGAAGGGTGCAGGCGGCACCAAGAGAGAGAGCACAGGTGTGCAAGTGCAGGTGTGTGGAATACCTGGAGCAGAGAATGAGTGGTGTGGAGAGAGTTGGAGTAAGTGGTACGGAGTGGTGTGCATGGTGCGAAGGTGTGAATGGGGGAAGAGTGGACCCCCATCACGGATACCCGGGGCGGGTAGTGTAAGTGTTAGGTAGAGGGTATAGGTAAATTGTGGTTGGATATTGGCATTTGTGGTGCGGTTGCAGAATGGTATCGTGGATGGGTGCATTAGTGTTGTGGAAATGGCTGGGCGTGTAGCCTGTTAGTGTGTGTAGTTGGTTGGGCACTCCACCACTGTGAGGATGTCGGCCAGGTGAGGCCGCAGGTGGGCTCTGGGAGCCGTTAGTGTCAGTGGGGCCCGAGGATCCGGAGGATGGACCTGGGTAGCCCAGTGCCAGAGAGGGCACCGAGTGGGGAGAGCGCCAGAGGGCCTTCCCCAGGTAGTTAGGTTAGGGTAAGGAGCAGGTAAGCTCGGAGACAACTGCAGTGGTGGAGGTGTGCAGGTGGGTAGACCCGCTGGGAGAGGTACACGCCACAGCCCAGAAATTGTGCGAGGGCACCGGGAGATGAATCGGGGGAGTGAGACCCCAAATTGAAAAGCACCACAGTTGGTCAATGGGAATTGGTTTTTAGAACCCATAGTGTAAGTTGGCCAATGGATTGGCAGGGAAAGACCCCGGGTAATGTAAAGTTGTTAAAGTCATTTAGGAAATAGTTAGGATTGATGAACCTGTCGCACCATACGCAGCCACTTACCTGTGGTGATGATGACTCCACACCTGTGTTTTCTTTGTTTTGTTGCAGGAAATGAGATTGCTGTGGATTGGTGAGACGCATCACGACGTGGATGAGACATTGGGGTGATTCCATCTCTCCCTCCTTAGGAGGGACTGATGATGAATTGGTAATGGCAAATTTTGATGTTCAGTTGGAGATGGCAAATTTTGATGATAGTTGAAAATGGCAAATTTGATTGGTTAGGAGGGAGAGAAGACGAATTTGGTATATGGGAGGAACCGGGAAGACAGTAGGGATGTTTGTTGATTTGTAAAGTAGATGTTTATGGGTAGTGTTGTGTTTTGTGGATACAGTAAGGGGTAAGGGAGGGGCCATGTAGGTTACCTGGTGGGGGGGGGGCGTACGGTAGGAACGTACCTGTCTCACCTGGTTCCCATGTGCCCCCAGTGTGCATCACCTTGTATTGCGTGCATTTTGCGCCCTTACCCCCTTACTCACTTGTCTGCTTCTTTTGTCTCCCACCTCCGAGGATCTGGCTTTGGGGCAGAGAGAGAGGAGAGAGAGGTGCTGGCTCCGCAGTTGTGGGCCTGCACTTTCGCTGCTTGCTGCCTGGATCGATACACCATATGGACCGCAATGTTTGTGGCCGCCCACCATGGACCGCAGTTGTTTTGCGGCCAAGCACCACCCATTGATGGACCTCTGGGTCAACGTGGCACCTATGCCAAACAGGTGAACCACTAATAGTTGGCCCCCTGACGGCCACAATAAAGAAATGGACGCGGTTGGCGCCTTTCTTTATTTCTAGGGAAGCAAGAAGGCCAAGTGCACCACACGAAGAGCAAGAGACACCTGCAGGGTTAGGGGTTGTTGTTTTTATTTTCATGAACAATGGTGACTGCACCGATTGGTGCTTGGGGTGGTGCTTTTGGTGCTTGGATGGGGTGCTCTGCACATTATTAAAGGCCGTAAGGCCACAGAGCACTCGTGGGTTAGTGTATCGATGCTGGCATGCGTGCTCTCTCTATGCATAACATCTGCATGTGTTCCTCAAAGAACAGGTCCTGGATCGTAGTGTAAATATCAGCGTAGTCTTGTAAATAATGCTCCCTACCGGCTGTATGTTTAGTTTGCGAATTCTTTCCGTGATTCGGTTATCCTGTGGGTGTGTTTCTGTGAGGAGAAGGGTGCAACGTCGCAGGGGGACATATTTACTCATTTGTGAACATCTGTAAAACTGTCGCACTCAGGGTAGAGTTAATAGTAGAGGGAACTACATCTGAGTGCCACACTAAAGTAGGTAAAAATTTATCGGGTCGGGACGCCCTGAGGGTAGAGAAGGGTGCAATGTTGCGGATATGGGATTTGGCCTCCATATCCGCTTGTAAATATTCCCCTATTTCCCCAATACTCCCCAACTATCCCCAATCCCCCATTCCCTAGTCCCATTGTCTGTAAACAACACTCTGTAGAACCGACCTTCCCCTTCTTCCCCCATTAAATGTCGTGCCCAGGTCCACCGCATCTCACGTAGACAACTTTCGGACATCTTGCTAGTTATTCTTAGTCTATGTCAGTTAAGGACTCGTTTCCATTAATTCTGACTCTTCGTTGCACCAGAATGTGATTGTATGGCACCAGTAGTGAGTTTAGGACCTCCCCATACCTCCTCCCATCTTCCCCATGAAAAACAACAACAACAACAACAACAACTACAACAACAACTACAACAACAGAGGGGCGCGGCGCGGCGCGGGGAGTGTGCGTCCTCACTCCGGCTTGGTTAGCCGCCATTGCCCATGCGCTCCACGGGGTTACCACGAAGGGGCTGGCTGTCAGCTCCTCGTCAGGGGCGGAGCCCGGTAACCCCCCGCAGCCAGTGAGGAGCGGCGGGCCGATTCCATCTGGGGCGGAGCTAACGAGCCGAGGGCGTGTCACTCCCCGCCGGATATACGGAGCCACTTACCGGACGTGAGGTCAGATGCGCCCCCAGCTTGAAAAGCCAAGTCGCGACCTCCGAGCGCTGAGCGACCTCCCCGCATCTTTGGACCGGACCGGGTCGATTGTCCCTGAGCCAAGAGTGCACCTTGAGCCATCGACTACCTGCCTTCCTTGCCATCAATCCCCGTGTGAGTCAGTTTTGTCCCGTTTATCTGTCGTCTGTCGGGGTTACTATTAAGACCGTAACTAAGTGCCTATCTTTCTATGCTGTCCCTCTCATCCCTGTAATCTAAACGTTCCGATATATTATAACCTCCTCCGGAGGTCTTGAGAACTGTACCCTTGGTGTCGTGTCATTTAAACCCATCCGTTGTGTCCTTTTCCTTCATTGATTTAGCGTAGCGCGACTCGGCCAACGTTCGAGTGTAATCGGGTAAACTGTGCAGACGCGGCCATACCAAACCGCTCGGTAAACTAACATCCACAACCGCGTCTGTAACAATATTAAATCTTTCCTTTTCTCTGACAACCTCATCACAGATCACCAATTTGGTTTGACACCAGGTCACTTCACGTTGGACATGCTGCTTCTATTCTCCCAACAATGGATGGAAGCCCTCAATGTCAGACATGAGATCAGAACTGTCTCTCTGGACATATCTCATGCTTTTGATGCAGTCTGGTTTCCCACTTTCCTCTCCAAACGGTCCACCTATGGCATCCAAGGACAACTCCACACATGGCTGACTGACTTTCTCCACTCTCATGGCCGACGTGTGACAATCAATGGAACCCTTTGATGTCCTCTCCTTGTAAAGGCTGGAGTGCCCTAAGGCAGTGTTCTGGGCCCAGTCTTATTCCTAATCTTCATCAATGATCTATCTGACTGTCTGGAAAATCCTCTATATCTATTTGATGATGACTCCACCTTCTGTCGTGACATCTCTCATTCTGCAGCTGCAGCCTCATTCCTCTCTTCAAAGCTTGAAAAAAATCACGACTTGGTCAAACATTTGGAATATTTATTTAAATACTGACAAATCCCACACCCTTACTGTCCCTCTCCGAAAGGAACATCTGGCAAACCCTCCTAACTACTATCACAATCCTCTTGAGAAAGTTTTGTCATGTCATTCAAACTCCAGAGTCTCACTCTCAGCCATGATCTTTTTTGGGAAAACCACATTTCAAAGTTGGTCTCCAAAGCCAGGGGACGACTGGACATCCTACTTGGTACAAAGTTCTTAATTGATTCATCTGAACCCCTTTCCACCGACAAGGACTTCCTCCGAAGCTTGATGGTGCACTGCTCTCACCTTTGGGCTGGCTCCCTGCCTGACATCTTGCTCAGCTTGATTCCGTGGAACCCAACGCCATCAAGATCATTGGAATCTCCTGCGGTGAAGCTGAGTCTGTGCCCCCAATGTGAGGGTGAGCAGCACTGATGTGGGCACCAGGGCTGGGTCCGAAAGAGAGGACCAAGGCTTTTGGTGGGAGGGTCTGGGCCACGATGTGAGGGTCAGGGACATAAGTTCCAATGTGAGGGCCAGGGATGGAGCCATGACAACCAAGACCTCAACAGATGTATCCTTGAAAGGCAATAGATTGGCGCTTCACACTTCTCTGTTGTATAATTGCTGTGAGCACTCGAGGGCCAAGCTCGGAATTATATAACAGGAGGAATCTATTAAGGCGTTGACCTTCACAACTACATCCCCAACTCATACATCAAAACCCACACCCCCAACCCCTTATCAAAACCACAAACTGTCACACCAAAACCCCCAATCCCCACATACAAACCCAACTTCAACACTCACATCAAAACCCTCAACCCCCACATCCAAAACCCAACTATAAACCAGCCCCCCAATCCAAACCTGAGCCCCAACATCCAAACTCACATGAATACCCTTCATTAAATTTTATCATTTTTTTCTTGCTTTTTTAAACTTCAATATTTTTAAATTTTCTGCCAGTTCTGTCTTAAAAATGAAGTTTAAGTTCTTTTTAATTTAAAGAAGTAGAAAGGAAGAAGGAAAGAATTCCCGTATATTCCCATCACTTTCTTGGTATTGCTGAAAATAAATAAATAAACATGTGACTTATATAATATTAAATGATATAATATTCCATTTAATTACTTTTCAATCAACTAAACTTGCCTCGCATCAATCACCATCGAACAGAATATCCAAGGGTCATCAAGGTAGAACTCGTGTGCTGGGTCATGAGGGTCGAACTCGTGTGCTGGGTCATGATGGTCGAACTCGTGTGCTGGGTCATGATGGTCGAACTCGTGTGCTGGGTCATGATGGTCGAACTCGTGTGCTGGGTCTTCAAGGTAAAACTCGTGTGCTGGATCATCAAGGTAGAACTCGTGTGCTGGGTCATGATGGTCGAACTCGTGTGCTGGGTCATGATGGTCGAACTCGTGTGCTGGGTCATGAGGGTCGAACTCGTGTGCTGGGTCATGAGGGTCGAACTCGTGTGCTGGGGCATGAGGGTCGAACTCGTGTGCTGGATCATCAAGGTAGAACTCGTGTGCTGGGTCATGACGGTCGAACTCGTGTGCTGGGTCATGATGGTCGAACTCGTGTGCTGGGTCATGAGGGTCGAACTCGTGTGCTGGGGCATGAGGGTCGAACTCGTGTGCTGGGTCATCAAGGTAGAACTCGTATGCTGGGCCATGACGGTCGAACTCGTGTGCTGGGTCATCAAGGTAAAACTCGTGTGCTGGGTCATCTCCCAGGTATGTCGCATCTTTTGAGTCATCAGGATATTTCTCATTTTGTGGGCCTTGGTTGTTCCCCTGTACGTGTTCCACTTCCGATACAGGTTCCACTATACGTGATACAGGTTCCCCTGTACGTGATGCAGATTCCCCTGTAGTTGTACCTGATGCAGGTTCCACTATACGTGATACAGGTTCCACTATACCTGATACAGGTTGCCCTGTACGTGATGCAGATTCCCCTGTACCTGATGCAGCTTCCTCAGTACGTGATAATAACCAACGAGTGATAACTGTACAAGCACCCAAAGAGGTTTCTTACGTTGGGCGCTTCATCAGTTGACTCACGATCCTGAGCGCCATCTTGCGTCTCCTCACGAGGCGTCTCTTGATGATGTAAACACTCGGGTGTGGTTGGTAATTTCCCATCGTGTATCGATAAAATAATATCGATTAATCAGGACCAGAAGATGCGCTTTCTTTATTCCACCGAGTTCCACCAACTGTCAATCGGATTGTTTTTTGTGTCGTAAAACTCGTGGACGTAGCCATGGCAACGTGTACGCATAATGCATTAAAGTCCCAAACAGAGTGAATGGAAAGAAAATTCAAAGTATGTTAAACATTTATAAAGTAAGTAAGTAAACTTATTAAGTTACGGTTTAAATTATGATGAACATGCACTAAAGTTTACATTTTACCTGCAGTAAAATAAACGGTAACTTTTAAGGTTTCATCCTTCGTTATCTTAAGGTTTTAAAATTGATTCTTTAACTTGTTTAAACTTTTTTCCCTTTCAATCTGCAAGGAAATATGTAGTTTCACTCGTGCGATTGTTGATCAATAATTCCGTGGCTTCACAAGCAGTAAATAAAAATATGAAGGACAGTATTGAGAGTGCAGAGGTCGTGTGTTCCGCTTTCAAGCGGCTTGCTATCGCTTGCCAAGCGGCTCGTTTAATTCAAAACGTTCAAGTAAGCACTCCAACGGAACGCAGTGCTCGGCACCGCTTAAAAACAGGGCAGTCGCCATGGAAACCATGCTATCTCGGTACTCGAGCAAATACTGTTCGGGTTTCAGTTTTTACTCGATCCTCTAGTGCTGAGTTATGGCAGCCTTGATAGGTCACGTGTACAGTAACTCGCAGGGATGACATGCAGCTGGTGGGATATCCCGCGAAGCAATGTTTACCTCTGAACGGCGGAATATCACATATCACGTGAAGCTGTGCACATTGTGAATGACCGGATATCCCGCAAAAGCCATGAAAACGCGAAACACACGACAGTGAACACAGGAGCAGATCCTGCTTGCGGCTCGGAGATGTTTTTTTGCGTATGTCCAGCGGCTTTAAGCATAGCTGGTGAAAGATGGGTTTTTATAAATGTGTCTAGCTTGGGGCTTGTGAAACCATTTTTTGCGCCCCTATGTTACGGATTCGTCACTTCCGTTTTTGTGGTTGTCATCCACTTGAAGCATTTTTAGTTTCATGTGCTATTATTGTTACAGTTTGAGGATGACATGGAGAGAACTGTCTTCAAAGGTAAAAATAATGTCTCAGAAGGAAAACGAGATGGGTGAGGGCGAAAACGGAAGAAGAAGAAGAGGTGGGCGAGCGGATCGAGTGAGATCGAAAAAGGAAGGCCTATCTGCTTCGAGGTGCCGAGCGGACGCTAGTGGACATTGGTCACTAGCGAATATTGGTTTCCCCAGGAAAGGGATTCCTGTGACAGTGTCGTTGTTGCTGTGGCGAATAAACGTGCGTAACGGGTTTTGCTTTTGGTTCCGAAAGTGAATCATCGCTGGAGAGCAGGTACGCCTCCATTACCGGCCCGTCCGCCATTTCACCTCGCACCAGCCATTTCGCCTCGCACCAGCCATTCGCCTGGTTCTCGTGTGTGTCGTGGATTTCGCTTCGGAACTCGCGGTTCTTCGCAGTTCTCCGCTTGGGAACCGCTGACCATTCATGTCAGCGTCATTGTCTGGTGAACCGAAGGTGTGAATTCCCAGTCGCCTTTTGGGTGAACTTTTACCGGACCGACGTCGGCCCGACACCTCACCAAGCGGCTCGTCTGCAGTGTCGACTGTTAGCCGTTCTGGGTTCAGGTCTCAGTACGACCTTTTCTTGTGATCGCGAGAGCCAATGGGATCGACTTTGGCCTGGTATCGCGACACAGTGACTTTGGGGGATGTTACCGATTGCTCACGTGGGAATACCGTGAGTTATTGATTCAGGAAATTGGTGGTACCATCATAGAAATTATATGGTGTTTGCTGTGCAAGTGAGGTTTTCTTGTACGTGCGTTACTTGTTATTATTGTGTGGTTTTAATGCAATACTTGGTTTTTGTAACAACTGATTGGTGTGGTTTCACCATTGGTCATTGGCACACATAATAGCACATCTTCCTTTCGGGGCTCGGAGGTACACCGTGGCCGGGGTTTGGGGAGGAACACGTAACAGAAATTGGGGGCTCGCCCGGGATCGAATTCCCTAACATTCCCAAAATTCCCAAATTTGGATTTTTTTAACATTTCCAAGTTTATATTTCTGAAAATTTTGTTTTGTGTGAAGGTTAACAGGTGCTAACTAATAGTCACAATGGTGTTTGAAGTAGAAAAGTTTGCAACGTCCCCGAATGAGGCACAATTCCAGGCGTTAAAAAGATCGGAACTTATGATTTTCGCCAAATATTATAACTTGGAGGTCGGAGTTAGTATGAAGAAAGCAGAGATTCAGACATTGGTGGTAGAATCTCTAGTGGGACAAGGAACATGGGAAGAGGTAGCCTTGGATTGGTTACCAGAGGAAAAAGGAAATATGGAGCTCTGGAAAATGGAGATGCAACTGCAGAGCCAGGAAAGGTTAAAAGCGTTGGAATGGAAAGTAGAAAAGGAAAGAGCAGAACAGGAATCGAGAACTCGAGGAGAGAAGAGCAGAGGAAAGAGCAGAGGAAAGGAGAGCCGAAAGGGAGTTAAAGGAACGGGACATGGAGTATCAGAGGGAACTTAAACTCAAGGAGCTTGAATTACTGGGGGAACGGAGAGAAGTAGTATCCATGCCGGCTAGTTCGACAACCAGTCAGAACTCTTGGGATGTTGGTCGGCATGTGAGGCTGGTTTCACCCTTTAATGAAAAGGAGGTAGCCAAGTTCTTTCTACACTTTGAGAAGGTGGCTCAAATGTTAAAATGGCCTGTGGCATTATGGACTATGTTAGTACAAAGTGTTCTGGTGGGTAAAGCTCAAGATATCTATTCGGCTTTACCGATTGACCAATGTGCAGATTATGAGATAGTGAAGAAAGCCATTCTCAAAGCCTATGAATTGGTCCCTGAAGCTTACTGCCAAAAATTTAGGAATGCCAGGAAGAGGGAGAGTGAGACCCATGTGGAGTTTGCCAGAATGAAGGAAACCATGTTTGATCGGTGGTGTGACTCGAAGGAGATTGGGAAAGACTTCAACCGTTTACGACAATTGATCTTGGTGGAGGAATTCAAACAGTGTGTCCACGTGGACTTTAAAGTGCATCTGGATGAAAAAAAGGTACCGGAGTTGCATGAGGCAGCAACAGTGGCAGATGACTATGCCTTGACACACCGGATGGCGTTCCACAAACCTAACTTCCCACCTAGAGTTAGCCAGGGGAGTTACGGTAAATCAGGTTCGGAGAAAAAATTTTCATGGAGGCGGCCTAGAGAGGTCTATGGGGACAAATCTGATACCACGACTTTTAGGGATCAGAAGACTGCAGTTCCAAGGCATACCTATCTTTCGGGGGGCCCGAGGCAGACCATGGGTTTTTCCTCCGGGCGTACTTGCGCTTTTTGCAAGAAACCTGGGCATTTGATGTTCCAATGTTACGCCATGAAAAGGAAAAAATCAGGATCGGAGTCAGGCTAGTACAACTCCGAATGCGTTGGCCAATGCAAGAAATCGTCCTTGGAGGACAGTGCCTTGTGAAGGTTCCCGTGCCAAAGTTATGGCATCACAGAACGACCTTGTCCAAGAGGGTTACAACCCTTTTATTTCCGAGGGGTTTGTGTCACTGGATGGGGAATTAACTAACCAGAGACCTCTTAGGGTATTGAGGGACACAGGAGCACATCAATCTTTGATGCTTGAGGGCATTTTGCCATTGTCAGAGAAGACGGCAACGGGGGTTAGTGTTCTCTTGCAGGGGGTGGGTGGCTATGTTAAAGCTCCTCTTCATGTCATCCATTTAAAGTCTGAGTTGGTGTCAGGACCGGTCACTGTGGGGTTACAAGCCACTCTTCCTGTAGAGTTAATTTATTTTATTATCGGGAATGATTTGGCCGGGGGTCGAGTTTCTGGTAATCCGATGTTGGTTGAAAAGCCCAGTATGGAAAATAACACAGCACAGTTAGAGCAGGAGATTCCGGGTATTTTTCCATCCTGTGCAGTGACTCGTGCTATGGGTAGGAAGTGCTCTGAAGAGAAGGAGAAGGAAGGTGATGTGGATTTGGGTTCCATAGAGATAGTGGAGGAAAAGTCGGGAAGAGATAATAGGAAAGGGAGTGACATCAAGGAACCTAAGGAAAAGGTGGCATCTGGACCAAAAGAGAAAATGGAGTGTCCGTCGGAGACATCTGGGAACGAGGCTGAACAGACGGTGCTTGTCCGAAAGAGACTTGTTGAAGAACAACACAGAGATTCGGAGTTCCAGAGTTTGATTGGTAAAGCCATTACAGCAGAAGAGGCTATGAAGATACCTGTTGGTTACTTCATGAAAGGGGAAATACTCATGAGAAAATGGAGACCACCAGAGGTGCCAGCAAATGATGAGTGGAAAGTTCATTACCAAATTGTGGTGCCACAGCCGTACCGGAAGGAGATATTGAGTTTGGCACATGAAACACCTTTGGCCGGGCACCTTGGAGTGAACAAGACATGTGACAGAATATTGGTACATTTTTTCTGGCCAGGATTGCGACGTGATGTGGCGGAGTTCTGTAAATCTTGCCACTCTTGCCAGCTGGTGGAAAAACCTAATCAGAAAGTCCCATGCGCACCTTTAAAACCAATTCCAGCTTTTGAAGAGCCATTCAGCCGAGTCATTATTGACTGTGTAGGCCCTTTACCTAAAACTAAGGCTGGACATCAGTATTTGCTGACCATCATGTGCGCTTCCACGAGGTTCCCAGAAGCGGTGCCTCTTAGGAAAATTACTGCGGCAGTTATTACGAAGGCCTTGATTAAATTTTTCACTTTGGCTGGCCTACTTAAGGTCATCCAGCCTGATCAGGGTTCCAATTTCATGTCAACGCTTTTTCAGCAAGTGGTACACCTGTTGGGAGTGGAGCAAGTAAGATCAAGTACTTACCATCCCGAGAGCCAAGGGACCTTGGAAAGGTTTCACCAGACATTGAAGAATATGATTAGAATCTTGCTGTGTCTGTGCCGATCTTGCTGTGTCTCCCCCCTCTCCAATCTTGCTCTGTCTCCCCCCCGCTCTTGCTCTATCTCCCCCCTCCACTCTTGCTCTATCTCCCCCCTCCAATCTTGCTCTGTCTCCCCACCCCCCCCCCCCGCTCTTGCTCTATCTCCCCCCTCCAATCTTGCTCTGTCTCCCCCCCCCCTCCAATCTTGCTCTGTCTCCCCCCCGCTCTTGCTCTATCTCCCCCCTTCACTCTTGCTCTATCTACCCCCTCCAATCTTGCTCTGTCTCCCCCCCCCCCCTCCAATCTTGCTCTGTCTCCCCCCCCCACCCCCCGCTCTTGCTCTATCTCCCCCCTCCACTCTTGCTCTATCTCCCCCCTCCAATCTTGCTCTATCTCCCCCTCCACTCTTGCTCTATCTCCCTCCCCCACCCACTCTTGCTCTATTTCCCTCCCATACCCACTCTTGCTCTATCTCCCTTCCCCACCCACTCTTGCTCTATCTCCCTCCCCCGCCCACTCTTGCTCTATCTCCCTCCCCTATCCACTCTTGCTCTATCTCCCTCCCCCACCCACTCTTACTCTATCTCCCTCCCCCACCCACTCTTGCTCTATCTCCCTCCCCCACCCACTCTTGCTCTATCTCCCCCCCCCCCCCCCCACTCTTGCTCTATCTCCCTCCCCCACCCACTCTTACTCTTTCAGTGTCCATATGTTTTATACCTCTCCCACCTCCCCCCAAGCCCTCTGCCTCCCACAGTTCTCTCGATGTCCCTGCTCTCAAATGTTGTTTGTGTCCTTCCCCCTCTCTCCCCATCTTGTCTACCGCTCCCCTTATTTTGTGTTTTATGTGTTGGTTTGCCTTTTTGTGTGATTAATGTTAGCTCTTTCACGAGCCTCGATCTTGTATACAAAAAAAAAAAGAAAAGAAAAAAAGGAATTGTTTTTATTGTGACAAGGATTGGGATGAAGGAATACCCTTATTGTTGTTTGCTACGAGGGAATCCGTTCAGGAGTCATTGGGATTCAGTCCTTTTGAACTTGTGTTTGGACACTCAGTGCGAGGACCATTGAAATTAGTGAAAGAACAGTGGCTACAGGAGGAGTCGCAGTTAACAGTGGTAGACTATGTGTCAACGGTTAGGCACAGATTGGCAAAGGCTTGTGAAGTTGAGAGAGGAAACTTGAAAGTGACCCAGGATAAAATGAAAGTGAGACGTGACAAGAAATCTCAGATAAGAAATTTCAGTCCTGAGGACCGGGTGTTAGTGTTGCTTCCTGTTCCAGGTCAGCCACTACAGGCGAGGTATTTCGGTCCCGATGCAATCGAAAGGACGGTTAATGAAACAGATTACGTGGTGACAACTCCCGACCGATGGAAAAAGCGGCAGCTGTGTCATGTCAACCGACTGAAGAAATATTATGAGAGGAAGCCTGTTGAAGAAATGGTTCCTGTCTCACCTGTCGTACCTGTAGTCGGGGTGCAAGAGAATCCAGAGGTTGAGGCCGGTGTGAAGTTTGATAACATTGATGACCAGGCTTGTCCCAGATTGACGAACACGGAAGTGTTGAGTAATTTAGACGAGAAATTACGTCATTTGACGAGGGAACAACAAGGACAACTATCCAGCCTAATTTTTGAGTTTGCACATTTGTTCACAGATGTACCTGGTCGTACTGACTTGGTATATCATGATATTGAGGTGGGGGAAGCCACTCCTGTGAAACAACACCCCTATCGGATGAACCCTGTGATGAACCCTATCGGATGAAAATTAACCAGACAGTAAGACATATGAGAACTATTTTATTTTCAATAAATAGACCAGTGTGGCGGACACAAAAGCCCACTGGCGTGGTGACATCATTCCACGCACCAAGTGGGCGGTGGCCACGCCCGAGGGGTAGGCGTGGCCTCATGATATACCCCGGGCGACCAGCCCGGAGGAGTACAGTGTTACAGTGTAGTCTTACAATAAAGACGTTTATATGTTACCGCTTGTCCGCTTCCTCCTTGCTCACAAGCAGCGCACGTAACGCCGCGCTTTACTGGTGACCCTCGACGTTGGATCTGCCGGAGCGATCCTTCCACACGCGACGCCATCGCCATGGCCGCCTTCGTCAAACTTCCGGAATTTTGGGAGGCTCAGGCCGAAGTCTGGTTCGTCCAGGCCGAAGCCCAATTTCAGCTTCGGCACCTCACCGGCGATGACACGCGCTACTGCCACGTCGTCGCCTCCCTCGGGCCCGGCACGGCCGCTCGAGTTGTGTCCGTCCTTCGCCACCCACCGGACGGCCACAAGTACGAGGCACTCAAGCGGCTACTCCTAGCCACGTTCAGCCTCACGGACGACGCACGGGCCGACCGCCTCCTGGATCTCCCCGAGCTCGGTGAGACGCGCCCGTCAGTCCGAATGGACCATATGCTGTCACTGTTGGGCGACAAAGCCCCCGGTTCGCTATTCCGGGCGCTTTTCCGTCGCCAACTTCCAGCGCAGGTTCGCCTCGCGTTGGCCGGGACCGGGCTAACGGAACCCCGAGCATTGGCGGCCGAGGCGGACAAGTACTTCGCCGCTTCGGACACGCGGGCGAGCGTTGGCGTGGCCGTCACGGCCTTCGACGCTGCTGTTCCACAGCATCATCTTCTACAGCACGCTGAGTTTCAGCAGCATGCTGATACGCACCTCGTGAACGCCGCCACGCCCCGCCCACCGCCGCGGCGAAAACCGCCACCGCGGGGAAACCCGTCGACTCCACCGGCCTGGCGGAGCCAGCCGCGCTCCTCCAGCTCCACCACCTGGTGCTGGTTCCACGCCAAGTTCGGCCACGAAGCTCGGCGGTGTCATCCGCCGTGCTCCTTCAACGGGTCGGGAAACGCCCGGGCCGGCGCTCAATTGTGGCGATGAGCGCCGGCCGTTCGAGCAGCCTGCTGTTCATAACGGACACCTTCTCCGGGCGCCGTTACCTGTGCGACACGGGAGCACAGGTGAGTGTCATTCCCGCCGGCACGTCAGACAAGCACGCCGTGGGTGGGGGCCCCGCGCTGCTTGCCGCGAACGGGACGCCCATCCGTACGTACGGAAAACGCTGCCTCTCTCTGCGGTTTGGAGGGCAGGTTTTCCGATGGACGTTCGTCACCGCCGACGTGCCCATGGCACTGCTTGGCGCGGACTTCCTGTGCGCTAATGGGCTCCTGGTCGACGTCAAGCGCAGACGGCTTGTCCAGGCCGAGACGTTCAGCTCGCTCGCATGTGCGTTGCCCAGCTCAACGAGCGGCTTGCCAAGCGGCTTGCCGAACGATTCGGTTCCGGCCACGTTGGTCTGTACGCTTCCGGCAGCGGACGCATTCACCCGCCTCCTCGCCGGCTTCCCGGCCCTCACGCGGCCCACCTTCTCGGCGGGGGCCGTCAAGCACGGGGTGGCCCATCACATCCCCACCGTCGGGCCACCGGTCTACGCCCGGGCACGCCGCCTCGAGCCGACGAAGCTGGCGGTGGCAAAAGCGGAGTTCGCTACCCTGGAGCGACTCGGCATCGTTCGGCGCTCAGAGAGCGCTTGGGCGTCGCCGCTGCACATCGTGCCGAAGCCCGGCGGGGGATGGCGACCGTGCGGGGACTATCGCCGTCTCAATGACGCCACGACTCCCGACCGCTACCCCGTCCCCCACATTCAGGACTTTTCCGCCCGTTTGGCGGGCAGGTCCTTCTTCTCGAAGGTGGACCTCATACGCGGCTACCATCAGGTCCCCGTCAGGCCGGAGGACGTCCCGAAGACGGCGGTCATCACGCCATTCGGACTCTTCGAGTTCCTGCGCATGCCCTTCGGTCTGAAGAATGCGGCTCAGGCGTTCCAGCGACTGATGGACAGCGTCCTGCGCGACTTGGATTTTGTCTACGTCTACCTGGACGATATCCTCGTCGCCAGCGCGTCCCGCGAAGAGCACCTACGCCACCTCCGCACGCTCTTCGAACGCCTGGGCCAGCATGGCCTGATTGTGAACCCCGCAAAGTGCCGGTTCGGCGCCGCCACAATCGATTTTCTGGGGCACCGTGTCACCAGGCACGGAGCCGTCCCCCTGCCGGCCAAGGTGGAGGCGGTGAAGGGGTTTCCGCGCCCCCGCACGATCAGAGGGCTGCAGGAGTTCCTGGGCATGGTGAACTTTTACCATCGGTTCCTGCCCCGTATCGCCCAGCTCCTGCGCCCCCTGCACGAAGCTCTCCGAGGTAAGCCGGGCAAAGGCGACGTTACCTGGACCGAGCAGATGGACACGGCGTTCACGGGCGCGAAGCTCGCCTTGGCTAACGCCACCATGCTCGCGCACCCGGCGCCCGATGCACCGATCGCCCTCACCACCGATGCCTCGGACTACGCGGTGGGCGCGGTGCACGAGCAATGGGTGCGTGGAGCTTGGCAACCGCTGGCGTTCTTTAGCCGGCAGCTTCGCCCGCCCGAACGCCGTTACAGTACCTTCGACCGCGAGTTGCTCGGACTTCACTTGGCGGTCAGGCACTTCCGCCATCTGCTCGAGGGCCGGGCGTTCACTGCCTTCGTCGACCACAAGCCGCTGATCTTCGCGATGGGCAAGGTCACCGAGCCGTGGTCGGCCCGGCAGCAGCGTCACCTCTCGGCCGTGTCCGAGTACACGACGGACATCCAGCACGTCGCGGGGAAGGACAACCCGGTGGCGGATTGCCTTTCCCGGGCCGTCGCCCACGCAGTCCACCTCGGCATCGACTATGCCCGGATGGCAGCGGACCAGGCCGCTGACCACGACGTCCAGGCCTTGCGGACCGCCGTCACGGGCCTCCGCGTCACCGAGGTGCCGTTCGACGGCGCGGGCGCGGCCCTCTTGTGCGACGTCTCCCTCGGGCGTCCCCGCCCCATTGTGCCCGCGGGCTGGCAGCGCCAGGTGTTTGACGCCATCCACGGCCTGTCCCACCCGGGCGCGAGGGCCTCCCAAAGGCTGATCTCCGACAAGTTCGTCTGGCATGGCCTCCGGAAGGCCGTCCGCGGCTGGGCCAGGACATGCCTCGCGTGCCAGCGCGCCAAGGTGCACCGGCACACCCAGGCCCCGTTGGCCCCGTTCACGGTGCCGGAACGCCGGTTTGACCACGTCCACGTGGACCTGGTGGGACCTCTGCCCCCCTCGCGGGGTTTCACCCACGTCCTCACCATGGTGGACCGCACCACCCGGTGGCCGGAGGCCGTGCCGTTGGCGTCCACAACGGCGGCCGATGTCGCGCAGGCTTTCATCGCCACCTGGGTCGCCCGGTTCGGCGCCCCCTCAGACATCTCATCCGACCGCGGCCCCCAGTTCACCTCGGAGCTCTGGGGGGCGGTTGCGCAGGGGCTCGGGGTCCGGCTGCACCGAACCACGGCCTACCACCCCCAGGCTAACGGCCTGTGTGAGCGATTTCACCGCTCATTGAAGGCCGCGCTCCGGGCCACCCTCCGCGACGGCGGCTGGGTCGACAGGCTCCCCTGGGTCCTGCTGGGCCTCCGGACGGCGCCCAAGGAGGACCTGCGCGCATCCGCGGCGGAGTTGGTCTTCGGGCAACCGCTGCGGGTGCCGGGCGAGTTCCTCCCCGACTCCACGGCACCATGGTCCGCGGCACAGCAGCGCTCCGCTCTGCAAGAGACCGCCCAGAGGTTCGCCCCGGTGCCAACGGCATGCCACGGGCACCCACCGACGCACGTCGCCCCGGAGCTTCGCACGGCGGAGTACGTCTTCGTCCGCCACGATGCCCATCGGACACCACTGCGGCCCCCGTACGACGGGCCTTTCCGCGTGCTGGAGACCGGGGCGAAGCACTTCACCCTGGACATCGGCGGTACTCCTGACCGCGTTTCGGTAGACCGCCTCAAGCCGGCCCACCTCGATGTGGACCATCCACCGCCAGTGGCCCGACCCCCACGTCGGGGCCGCCCTCCTGCGGGCGGACCCCCGGCACCGCCCAGCCCCGCCGCCACGCCGCCCCCCGGTCCTGCACCCATCCCAGGAGCAGCCAGGGGCATCCCACCTGGCATCCCTGCACCCCGGACGCCGCCGATCGCCAGGGGGCGCTTCGGCCGGGTCATTCGTCTGCCCCGCAAACTGGCCTTCCAGGTGCGCGGGAATTCTGGGGGGCGCGTGTGGCGGACACAAAAGCCCACTGGCGTGGTGACATCATTCCACGCACCAAGTGGGCGGTGGCCACGCCCGAGGGGTAGGCGTGGCCTCATGATATACCCCGGGCGACCAGCCCGGAGGAGTACAGTGTTACAGTGTAGTCTTACAATAAAGACGTTTATATGTTACCGCTTGTCCGCTTCCTCCTTGCTCACAAGCAGCGCGCGTAACGCCGCGCTTTACCAGGTTATTTTTATTATTTGTTTATTTGCGAAAATAAATAAATAACAGGGGGAGGTTAATGGTGGTTTGTTGGTGGTAACTCGAGTTGAAATTCTAGCTGAAATAATTTAAATATAGATATTGGGATATTGGGATATGGGGCAACTATTGGGCTAGAGACGGAAACAGGTGTAGGAAACAGGTGAATGGGATGCTAGGGGAGGAACTAGAGAAAATTGGATCGAATTTAAAATCGGATATTGGATAAAATTGGATCCACTTGAAAGAAGTGGATTAGGAAATTGGTGACCAGGTGTTCCAGGTGTTCCCAGGGCATTCGTGGACCAGGTGTTCCACCAGAAAAAAAAACAGGTGTTTGTGGAGCACACCAACCGCTGTTGCGAAGGCAAGACCTCCTGGATCCACGCCACGCACTGTAAGTTGGCTGTACAAGCACCAGACACGACACCACAGCAACCACAGTAATGATGGGCCTAATCATAGGTATGATGCTATTGATAGCGACAGCAGCTAGAGGGAGCTCCGATTACAATGGATGCGAAAACAAAACACGACACCTCACCATAACATGGGGACAAAGAGTATCATTACCATGTTTCGAGCAGAAAGCCCTACACACAGATTGGGTAAGCGTAAGATGGCTAGCACTGTCAGCAGGGCCTGGACGTGTTGGCGTTGTACTACGAAAACAACGAGAGTTGCGGGAGGACGGGCAAGCTAGCGTCAAGACCTTGGCCCGACCAGGATACAAATGGGGGACCCCTGATTTTAAGCTACAAACACGGACACGCCTAGAGAAAGGCATGACTATGCAGGTCCGGTGCAGCGTCTGGACCCCTGGCGTAGCTGGTGGTGAAACTAAATACACACCATGCATCGAATATATACTCACGCCGCACCCCCAGGACAAGGCCCCAGAGAAGGGTGAAAACACATATTGGAAGGTAGCAAGAGAGGTGGCTACAATTCAGAATAGGACCCACTGCTGGTCATGCATGCATTTCCCCCAAGCAGGCACCACAGGAATACACATGATAGTGCTACCTCTGTCCCTTAATGATCTTTGCTCACAACCTATCGATTCCCCATGTTTAGTCACCACGCTGGAAAGAGAAGGGGTGGGCAACAACAAGAGTTGTAATCTGCAATTTAATTATCGCCCTTCAATGATTGCCCAAATAACCTAGGCCCCTTTTCAAACCCCATTCATTTTGCGGCTTGCCTCCCTCCAAATGGTATTGCATTTCTCTGCCAGCCGCAGCGCTCGCTCCAAAGGCCATTAACCACGCGGTCAAGCTGGAGAAGAAGGGGGAGGTGTTATCAGAGCGAGGCATAGCCCTGTTAAGGGCAGAGTCGGTGAGCCCTCGTGACCAACCAGGGCCAAGGCGAGCTCATCGGTGGGTGTGTCCTAAAAGCCCGCGGCTTGATACGCGAGCGCATGATATAGGCGCTCGCGTGGGACTACTTACGAAAAAGAGAGAGTGAGAGACGAGCCAGAGAGAGAGAGAGAGAGAGCCAAGGAGAGAGAGAGAGAGCCAAGGGAAGAGAGAGTGACAGAGCCGGTGTGCAGACAAGAAGTTGAGTGGGAGAGGGAAAGTTGTGTTAGAGTCGGTTCGCTCGCGCCGACAATACCGCGACAATACCAACTGCGCTGCCTGCCGGGTTTCGCTGCGGAACCGGAGCGTGGACCGGAGTGGAGTGTGGACCGGAGTGGAGCGTGAACCGGGGCCAGAGCCAACACTGACCCATCTGCTTGGACCTTCCTTCCTGCCATTCCCCTTTCGTGTAAGTCCTTTTGTATTGTCCTGGGCGTGCTAATTAAGACTGTGTAAGCTTGCCCTGTGTCCTTTTGCTCTTCTTCTTGTACATGCCCTTCTTTCGTTTCCTCTTTTAATAGTGTAATTAATAAACCATATTTGTTCTTCCTTACCTTTTGGTTTCCTCTATTCGATCGCTTTCGTCTTTTCGCCCCATTGAGTACCTGTGGCACGATTCGGAAATGCTCTAAACGGGTTTCGTCCTTTTGTTAATGGCTTGGGCTGCGGATTGCTAAACCGCTCGGCAATTACCATAATATCCGTGGTTCGAGCGGGAGTTATTTCCCTGCTTTGCGTAGAGATTGGCACGCAGGTATTTGGGACCAACCAATCTTGACCAATCACCCTGGCCAATCTCGACCGCAAAGGAGCGTATAATTTCCAGGGCTGGGGGATCCGCCAGTTTGAAAGACATGGGGATTAACCCCCCCTTGGTAAGGGGAGCGCCGACCCCCGGATCCGCAACAATATATATATATATATATATATATATATATATATTGTTACGGACACGCGACTTAGATGTTATGATGGGCCGAGCGGAATGGCCGCCGTGTTCGCACAGTTTACCCGATTCCACCCGACGTTGACCAAATCGCGCTATGCTAAATCAATGAAGGAAAGGACACAACGGCTGGGATAAATGAAACGACACAAGGGGGTACAGTTCTCAAGACCTCCGGAGGAGGATATAATTGGTGATGCAGAAAAGGGGTAGATTACAAGGTAAGAGGTAAAGCACAGAAAAGATGGGCACTTAGTTACAGTCTTATCTTATCCCCGACAGACCACAGACAAACGGAACAAGGCTGACTTACACAGGGATTGATGGCAGGAAGGGACAGGTAGTCGATAGCACAAGGTGCACCTTGGCTCAGGGGCAGAATCAAACACGGTCCGGTCCAGAGATGCGGGGAGGTATTGCAGCGCTCGGAGGTGGCGTCCTTCTTCTCCAAGCTGAGGGCGCATCTGACGTCACCTCCCTCTTCCTGCGCATGCTCAGCGGGGAGTGACACGCCCTCGGCTCGTTGGCTCCGCCCCAGATGGAATCGGTCCGCCGCTTCTATTGGGTGCGGGGGGTTACCGGGCTCCGCCCTTGACGAGGAGCTGACAGCGAGCCCCTACGTGGTAACCCCGTCGGAGCACATGTTCGATGGCGGCTAACCAAGCCGGAGTGAGGACGCGCACTCCCCGCGCCACCGCCGTTGTTGTTGCTGTTGTTGTTGTTGTTGTTGCTGAACCGTGAGGAAGAGCTGCGGGGAGGTATTGGGAGGTCCTAAACTTCCTAACGGTGCCATACAATCACATTCTGGTGCAACGAAGAGTCAGAATTAATGGAAACGAGTCCTTAACTGACATAGACTAAGAATAACTAGCAATATGTCCTATAGTTGTCTACGTGAGATGCGGTGGACATGGATGCGACATTTAATGGGGGAAATAGGGGAAGGTCGGGTCTACAGAGTGTTGTTTACAGAAAATGGGACTAGGGAATGGGGGATTGGGGATAGTTGGGAAGTATTGGGGAAATAGGGGAATATTTACAAGCGGATATGGATGGAGGCCAATCTCATATCCGCAACATTGCACCCTTCTCTACCTCGGGGCGACTCGACCCGATAAATTTTTACTTACTTTAGTGTGGCACTCAGATGTAGTTCCCTCTGCTATTAACTCAACCCTGAGTGCGACAGTTTTACAGATGTTCACAAATGAGTAAATATGTCCCCCTGCGACGTTGCACCCTTCTCCTCACAGAAACACACCCACAGGATAACCGAATCGCGGAAAGAATCCTCAAACTAAACATACAGCCGGTAGGGAGCATTATTTACACAAGACTGATATTTACACTACGATCCAGGACCTGTTCTTTGAGGAACACATGCAGATGTTATGCATAGAGAGAGCACGCATGCCAGCATCGATACACCAACCCACGAGTGCCCTGTGGCCCTACGGCCTTTAATAATGTGCAGAGCACCCCGTCCAAGCACCAAAAGCACCACCCCATACATACAGTCAGCACCATCCGGTGCACCAATAAAGTGTTCATAGTCACCGGTGGTGTCGCAGCCGGCCGATGTTCTGCCGCTGGTCTTGCCTTGGAGCCCACTTGGCCTTCTGGCTTCTTTAGGAATAAAGAAAGGCGCCAACCGCATCCATTTCTAAATTGTGGCCGTCAGGGGGGCCAACTATAAGTGGTTCACCTGTATGGCATAGGTGCCACGTTGACCCAGAGGTCCATCCACGGGTGGTGCTTGCCCGCAAAAGAACTGCGGTCCATGGTGGGCGGCCACAAAAATTGCGGTCCATATGGTGTATCGATCCAGGCAGCAAGCAGCGAAAGTACAGGCCCACAACTGCAGAGCCAGCACCTCTCTCTCCTCTCTCTGCCCCAAAGCCAGATCCTCGGAGGTGGGAGACAAAATAAGACAAGTGAGCAAGGTGGTAAGGGCGCAAAAGTGCACGCAATACAAGGTAATGCACACTGGGGGCACATGGGAACCAGGTGAGACAGGTACGTTCCTACCGTACGCCCCCCCCCCCCCACCAGGTAACCTACATTGCCCCTCCCTTACCCCTTACGGTATCCACAAAACACAACACTACCCATAATAAACATCTACTTTACACATCAAACAAACGTCCCTACTGTCTTCCCCGTTCCTCCCATAAACCAAATTCGTCTTCTCTCCCTCCTAACCAATCAAATTTGCCATTTCCAACTCTCATCAAAATTTGCCATCTCCAACTCAACATCAAAATTTGCCATCACCAATTCATCATCAGTCCCTCCTAAGGAGGGAGAGATGGAATCACCCCAATGTCTCATCCACGTCATGATGCGTCTCACAAATCCAACAGCAATTCTCATTTCCTGCAACACAGGACAAAGGAACACAGGTGTGGAGTCATCATCATCACCTCAGGTAAGTGGCTGCGTATGGTGTGACAGGTTCATCAATCCTAACTATCTCCTAAATGACTTTAACAACTTTACATTACCCGGGGTCTTTCCCTGCCAATCCATTGGCCAACTTACACTATGGGTTCTAAAAACCAATTCCCATTGCCCAAACTGTGGTGCTTCTCAATTTGGGGTCTCACTCCCCCGATTCATCTCCCGGTGCCCTCGCACAATTTCTGGGCTGTGACGTGTAGCTCTCCCAGCAGGTCTACCCACCTGCACACCTCCACCACAGTAGTTGCCACCCGAGCTTACCTGCTCCTCACCCTAACCTAACTAACTGGGGAAGGCCCTCTCGCACTCTCACCCCCTCAGTGCCCTCTCTGGCACGGGCTGCCCGATCCACACCCGGGATCCTCAGGCACCCACTGACACTAACGGCTCCCAGAGCCCACCTGCGGCCTCACCTGGCCGACATCCTCACAGTGGTGGAGTGCCCAAACCAACTACACACACTAACAGGCTACACGCCCAGCCATTTCCACAACACTAATGCACCCATCCACAATACCATTCTGCAACCGCACCACAAATGCCAATATCCAACCACAATTTACCTATACCTTCTAACTATTCTTTAAACTACCCTCCCCGGGTACTCGTGAAAAGGGGTCCACTCTTCCCCCATCCACACCTTCGCACCATGCACACCACTCCATACCACTTACTCCAACTCTCTCCACACCACTCATTCCAATACTCCATGTACTCCACACTCCATGTATTTCACACAACCATTCTCCATACCTGTTGTTGCACACCTGTGCACTCATACTTGGTGCCGCCTGCACCCTTCTCTCCCCCAAGCGCATTCGCGCTGATCCACAACACTCACTACTCATACACTGCTCCACACACCTGTCCAGTTCTCACACAGCATCATCTCATCTAACTACTCCCCTCTGAAACTTGCGCTTCCCAGTCGTCCCTTTAAACTATTGCGCTCCCTCGTCATTATCATCCACACTAATCTACCTGCGTCCCCACTACAGGTATCAGTCACTAACTAATCTTAACGTCACCTAAAGTCATCTTCGCTAGATCCCTACACACAATATAACCTAACCCACCTGGGCTAGTTTTCACTGCCATACACCCCATAAACTATAGCGCATTTGTCCCCACGTTTGTGAGGGATGACAGAGTTGCCATCCCACCACATCGGGCATCTCCCACTACCAATTTTGCACATCAAATTTCAACAAATCAAAAATTTGCCAATCACTACCCATCATCTGCCAATCATTACTGCCAATCCTTTGCCAATCATCAAATTTTGTTTTTCTAATTTCGGGGCCAAAACACTATCCTCGTCATTACAGTCTACTTACTAATGCCTCTCGGTGCGCCAATTAACTTCTAAAGCTCGGCTTCGTACAGCCAAGCCATGAATGCGGGTTGTTTGGTGCCAGCGGCTGGATACGTACCGCATTCGGTGCAGGGAAGGAGGTTTACCCGGGCCGAGGTCCCACGCACCATCTCGGCACGGAGCCATCCCATGGCCCGATCTCGACCTGCCGGAATGCCTCAACAAAAAGTGGTCGCCATGACGACCCTTCCTATCGGGCTGCCCGCTCCGCCTAATGGAGCACGGACGCGGCCGTTCAAAGCGCGGCCCGGCGTGGATCGCGTACGGCGGTTCTTTCGAAACCGCCGTGGTTCGGATCCCCGCTGGTCCTTGCGGCACGCGAAGCTGCCCGACGCGCACCGAGGGCCCGATTCGGCTATAAGTCGTTCTAACCTCTAACCCAGTTACCGTCGATGCCTCACCTGCATGCTTACATGCATACGCTACCCCTTTCTTGCTCATACCTCCAGCTGTTCCCATGCTCCTCGTACCTTCTCTAACACACCCAGGTACACTCATTCCACTCACAGCCTTGGTCACACACCTGACAACCGAACACTTTGGCACACATTCGTTGGTCGCACACCTCACCAACACACCTCTTCGCGCCCCTTCCTCGGTCACCTCCTCTGTGACAATCACAGGTGTGCTTTCACTCGCACACCCAACCACGTGCCTCACTACCAATTCCAGCGTGCATTCCCACACCCGCTCTACCATTCCAGGTGTGCTTCCTTTCTCACCTGTCACAACCAACTCACGCTCCGTGTCACTCTTACTACTCTCACCTCCACTCTTGACAGCGCACTCACCCTTACTCTCGACAGCGCACTCTTTCCTCATGCACCCGTCCGTTACACACCTTTCTCGCACACCCTCTCCCGTTACATCCTCTGTAACACTCACCACAGGCGTGCATTCTCCCTTTACACCCTCCGTAACACTCCTCACTACGCGCTTCCATGTGCTCCCTCGCACACGCGCTACGACCGACTCACTCTCGACAGCACCCTCACTCCTTGGCACGCACTTTTTCCTCACACACCCCAGAGTCGGACTTTCTCGCACACCTCCTTTTTCGCACACCAGACCTGTCACGCACTTCACCAACGGCCTCTCACGAACAGCCGGGTCCATCTCGACCCCCAAGCTCATTAAATCACCTGGCGCATCATACGCACGACCATATTGGTCACCACTTACACCCGGGTCCTCTTTCTCTTCGCTTCTACTCCATCACCTGCGAATCCCTCATCCGGTTAATGAGCACATCATCACGATCCGAACACAGACTTTGGACCAATTCTTTTACTTCCTCTTTTATCTCTTTCTTATCCCCTCTCCGTCGCTTCTTAATTTCGCTTACCCCTTCTTCCACTTCTTCTAATTTCTGCTTCACCTCTTTTATTTCCCGGTGCGTCTCCTCAAGCTCGTCCTCTAAGGCCACCTTGACCGTTTCTATGTGCGTCCTCACCTGCCGGTCCTTCGTCTCCATTACCTCTGTCACCTCGTCCAACCTCGTTGTCAGTCCCTCACGTACCATCTGACATTCCCTCTTCGTCGCTATCAAGTCGTCTTTTAGTTCTTTTTGTGTCGCTTTTAACCCTCCTAGTACCGCAGTGTTCCTTTGTACCTGCTCCACTAACTCAGTCTGTCCCACCGTCAGCTGTTCCACCTCCTGCGTCAGGTCCTCTATGCCCCCTTGTAACTTTACAGTCCCCTTTCTCACCTCCTTCTCCATGCGCTCCTTACAGTGCCTCACCTCCTCACGCACTCCTCCGACCTCCTCACTCACACCTCTTCTGATCTCTTCTCCCATCACTTGCATCTCCTGCCCAGATGCCACCCTCATCTGCTCCATTTCCTCCCTGTGAGCATCCAATTTAGTTTCTACCCCCATTCTGACCCCCTCTATCTGCTGCCCCATTTGTTTAACTTCCCTTTCCGCTTGGTCCCTCATGTCCCTCAATTTGCCTTCCATACTGTTTTCTAACCCCTCTAACCCCTTTTTCATCCCTTCCATTTGATTCTCCTGAATGGCCATTCTGTTTTCTACCCCCATTAACCCCTCCTGTATTTCCCCTAATCTATTGTCTAATCCCTCTATTCTACTCCCTAACCCTCCGATCTGGGCCCCCATCCTTTGTTCTAACCGTTGGCTATTGGCCCCCATATCCTCCCTCAATTTCTCGCTATTGGACCCCATGTCCTCCCTCAATTTCTCGCTATTGGACCCCATGTCCTCCCTCAATTTCTCGCTATTGGACCCCATTTGGCCCTCCAATCGCTCACCCTGAGCATCCATCCGGTTCCCCATTACCCCCATTTGGTTTCCCATTACCCCCAATTGCTCACTCTGCAGTTTGAGGGACGCTTGCATTTGCGCCATAAATTGCTCCATGAGGGCCTGCATTTGGGCCATCCCTCCCACTTGTGCAGCGGGTGCGGCCGCCGTAGCTATGTGCGAGGCGCCATTTTGCGCGCCCGCAACCTCGTGCGCGAGGACGCCATTTTGCGAACCTGCCGCCCTCACTGCTTCGCTCTCCTCATGTCCCTCATGTCCCTCAATTTGGTCCTGGATCGACCCTGCCTCACTCTCCTCTACCGGAACCCAGCCGTCTTGATCTGCCATAGCGCGACTTTCAAAATTCGGGTTTTTTTTTTTTTTTTGTAAAACAAAATCAAATTTCGCCGTTAATAATTTCGAGCGCGTGAAGCGCGCTTCGGGTCCAATCCCACTTCCCGACACCAATTGTTACGGACACGTGACTTAGATGTTATGATGGGCCGAGCGGAATGGCCGCCGTGTTCGCACAGTTTACCCGATTCCACCCGACGTTGACCAAATCGCGCTATGCTAAATCAATGAAGGAAAGGACACAACGGCTGGGATAAATGAAACGACACAAGGGGGTACAGTTCTCAAGACCTCCGGAGGAGGATATAATTGGTGATGCAGAAAAGGGGTAGATTACAAGGTAAGAGGTAAAGCACAGAAAAGATGGGCACTTAGTTACAGTCTTATCTTATCCCCGACAGACCACAGACAAAGGGAACAAGACTGACTTACACAGGGATTGATGGCAAGGAAGGACAGGCAGTCGATAGCACAAGGTGCACCTTGGCTCAGGGGCAGAATCAAACACGGTCCGGTCCAGAGATGCGGGGAGGTATTGCAGCGCTCGGAGGTGGCGTCCTTCTTCTCCAAGCTGAGGGCGCATCTGACGTCACCTCCCTCTTCCTGCGCATGCTCAGCGGGGAGTGACACGCCCTCGGCTCGTTGGCTCCGCCCCAGATGGAATCGGTCCGCCGCTTCTATTGGGTGCGGGGGGTTACCGGGCTCCGCCCTTGACGAGGAGCTGACAGCGAGACCCTACGTGGTAACCCCGTCGGAGCACATGTTCGATGGCGGCTAACCAAGCCGGAGTGAGGACGCGCACTCCCCGCGCCGCCGCCGTTGTTGTTGCTGTTGTTGTTGTTGTTGTTGCTGAACCGTGAGGAAGAGCTGCGGGGAGGTATTGGGAGGTCCTAAACTTCCTAACGGTGCCATACAATCACATTCTGGTGCAACGAAGAGTCAGAATTAATGGAAACGAGTCCTTAACTGACATAGACTAAGAATAACTAGCAAGATGTCCTATAGTTGTCTACGTGAGATGCGGTGGACCTGGATGCGACATTTAATGGGGGAAATAGGGGAAGGTCGGGTCTACAGAGTGTTGTTTACAGAAAATGGGACTAGGGAATGGGGGATTGGGGATAGTTGGGAAGTATTGGGGAAATAGGGAAATATTTACAAGCGGATATGGATGGAGGCCAATCTCATATCCGCAACAATATATATATATATATATATATATATATATATATATATATATATATATATATATATATATATATAAAATATATATATATATATATATATATATATGTCGGGAGCTCAGGTAGTCACCAGGGAACTCAGGTATTCACCACAAGGAAAGATTGACAAGCGTTTATTAATTCACCAAGTTCACAGCTGTGGAGCAGAGCCGGCAATATACAGCACGAACGGACGGCGTGCCACGCCAGCCCTCCTACCCAGTAAGCGGACTCAAGTCCGGTTTATATACGAATACTTAATCAGAAGATCTCCGCTGAAACTGAGCTCGAACAAAGGAAACTGGGCTAATGGTCCTCCCACCGGCATCCCTAAATGGGCTAATTTCCCCCACCGACGTCCGTTCCTGTTGCCTCGGGGGAGTGATGAAAGAATTTGTTATCTCGTGGGCCAGATGTCCTTTCAAAACTCCAGGATGACCAAAAGCTGTAATTCACGTGAGGGAGTTTACATTTCGATTTACAAAGGGACCATAAAGTGTGCATGAGGAGTCCCAGGCCTTTAGATTCACCTTTGGATCCACTTTCAGCGAGCATTCTCAATTTAGACTTAATCCAGGGCAGTAAATGCTGCTTCCACCGTCAAGCATTCTGCCATACGAAATACAATTAATGATTATAATAGTCTTACCAGGGAAAGGTCTGTGTATACAAAACTCATGAATCCCAAGTATAGAGGTTACAGTTCACACCTTGCATGCATTCCTGGCCGCGGCTCGTAAAACATGTTTCAAAGCGACCGTGAGGTTTTAACAGACTTGCTGCTGGCAAGGAAAGGAAGCGTGCATTCTCATTTGAAGTATAGTGGCGAAGCGAACTTCTCAAATAACTACAAATAACAAGTTTATACTTCAGCTTATAACAGAGGTTTGTAAAACAACAAACTTACTGACCGACATATACATATGTATGTATATATATATATATATATATATATATATATATATATATATATATATATATATATATATGTATATATATATGTATATATATATATATATATATATATATATATATATATATATATATATATATATATATATATATATATATATATATGTATGTATATATATATATATATATATATATATATATATATATATATATATATATATATATATGACTCCATGGTAAGATCTCCAACCTTTAATTGAACAAACAATGACTCAACGTTTCGATGAACAACATGTGAAGCACGCCTCCGTTAATCTTCCTCAAGAGTGATAAAATCATCTCAACATCCCCTTATATGCAAAGTGGGCGGGGTATATGCAAAGTGGGGTGGGCAAAGCTGGACAGCCAATGAAACCGTATCACACCGCTCTCGTGAATGGAGACGTTATTGACCAAATTCAAAAATCAACCGCATATTAACGGCTGAAAATAATCCTGTAAGCAATGCTGGATTATAACTCAAGTGTTTAGAAAATCAGGAACAATAATTACATTTAATTAAAAGTTAAACTTGTAAACAATTAAATTGTAAATTAAATTAAAACTGTAAATATATTAAAGCAAAATTTATTTTTTTTAAAGATAAAATAAAATTGCCATAATATCAAGATCATCACATGTGGCCCTATGCGGTAAAGGGGATTGCGGGATGGAGGGGGTTTATAGGGGGGGATAGGATGGGGGGGGGGGAACCAGAGGGGGGGTGGAAGCGGAGGGGGGGGGGTTTGGGAGAGGGGTGGTTTGGAGGGAGGGGGGGGAGGGGGTAGGGGAAGGGGGCAAATTGTCCGAATAAAAACCTTGTGTGACATATTATGTGGACTCGTTGTTCAAAGTACGGAATGCCTGCTTCGTTTACACAAGAGTGGGTCAAACGCTACTGGTAAGTCAACTACCTCTTGTGTGATCGAGGTAACAGTTTCTTCTGTGTGCCAAGCCTCCAAAACACGTCTTCTGTTTCTGTTGGGTGTGGAACCCAAAATATTAACCCTATCCCATAAAGGTGTGTGGCCTTCCTTAAGGCCATGTTTGGCAATAGCAGCTCTGCTGGGAAAATTACATTCAAATGCTTTTTGGTGTTCAGCAATACGTTGACCTAAGGTCCTCCCGGTTTCACCCACATACTCAGTTCCACAACCACAAGGCACTACGTATTGCACCCCTGACCTATCCTTCCTCGGAAGCTTGTCCTTGACCCTCATAAGGGCTTGGCGAAGGGTATATATATATATATATATATATATATATATATATATATTGTTACGGTTCGCGGTTAAGGATGTCATGTTTGCCGAGCGGAGGCACCGCGACCTAACAGTTTCCCCGATTCACCCGATTCACTCGAACGTTGGCCGTATCGCGCCACAGATATTCAATGAGGGAAAAGACAAAGATGACACGGATGTGAAGAAGAGGAAAACGAAGGCAAAAAGAGGTTTGAAATACGATTACTATTTATTACTATTTACAGGCTCAAAGAAACCAAGGAGGAGGAAAGATAATAAAATAATATACAGAAGCTTTTAGAGACACAGTGAAAATACTAGCTTATACAAACTTAATTAACTACCCAGGACAGAACAAACAGAAACGGACTCACACGGGGAATTGCAGAGTGGATTGGCTGGAAGGAGAGGGAGGTCCAACGGGTCCGGCAGCACGATCGGCGCGTTGGGCAGCCGCCGTTCCTTTGCGGCCCTGCTCCAAACTGCCGTCCAGGCCCCACGCTGCTGTGGCTGCAGTTTCGGTTGCTCGAGCTGCTGTAGATGCAGTTTCGGTGGCTCAAGCTGCTGTGGATGCAACCGCCACTCTTGACACGGACCTCTCTTTGTCATGGACCTCTCTTTGTCAATGTCATGGACCTCTCTACACAGCTCTCTCTTCGCAACTTCTCTACGCAGCTTTCCTCTGACGACTCAGCTCTTTTCATGGACCTCACAATGCAGCTCAGCCCTGGTCACTCTTGCGCGCGCGCTTTTATAACGCCTCCGGCGATTAAGCCGCCGGCCTTCAGGACACGCCCATCGGTGTGCTCACCTCGGCCCTGGTTGGTCGCGCGACCCTCTGGCTCCGCCCTTGATGACGACGGGCGGGCACGCCTTTCTTCCCCGACCCTGCCTCGTGGCCAATGGCGGCTTTGGAGGGGATGTAATTGCCAAATTGAGGCTTGGCCATTACGAAAGGGGAAATGGAGGTTTTGGGAATGGGAATGAAGGATGAAGGGAATCTATCTTTTTCACTTGGTGCAATGGAGTGTCATTTTAATGGAAGACAAAGCCTTAATCTAAAACACATAATAAAGATATAAGCTACTGAACAAGGGTTTTATCGTGTCCTTCAATGTGTGCTTTTATGGAATTAACTACCGGGACGCCCTTTGACCTTTACACAACACTAGAGGCAGGAGGGGCCAGAATCAAGCAATAATAATAATAAAGGACATCCGCAACAATAAATAATAAAGGACATCCGACACAATAAAAAAAAAATACAATCCTCACATCCGCAACAATATATATATATATATATATATATATATATATATATATATATATATATATATTGTTGCGGATATGGGATTTGGCCTCCATATCCGCTTGTAAATATTCCCCTATTTCCCCAATACTCCCCAACTATCCCCAATCCCCCATTCCCTAGTCCCATTGTCTGTAAACAACACTCTGTAGAACCGACCTTCCCCTTCTTTCCCCATTAAATGTCGTGCCCAGGTCCACCGCATCTCACGTAGACAACTTTCGGACATCTTGCTAGTTATTCTTAGTCTATGTCAGTTAAGGACTCGTTTCCATTAATTCTGACTCTTCGTTGCACCAGAATGTGATTGTATGGCACCAGTAGTGAGTTTAGGACCTCCCCATACCTCCTCCCATCCTCCCCATGAAACAACAACAACAACAACAACTACCACAACAGCGCGCGGGGAGTGTGCGTCCTCACTCCGGCTCGGTTAGCCGCCATTACCCATGTGCTCCAGGTTACCTCCAGGTTACGGGGTTACCACGAAGGGGCTGGCTGTCAGCTCCTCGTCAAGGGCAGAGCCCGGTAACCCCCAGCACCCAATAAGAAGCGGCGGGCCGATTCCATCTGGGGCGGAGCTAACGAGCCGAGGGCGTGTCACTCCCCGCCGGATATACGCAGCGACTTACAGGACGTGACGTGAGATGCGCCCCGAGCTTGAAGAAGAACCAGTCGCCACCTCCGAGCGCTGAGAGACCTCCCTGCATCTTTCGGACCGTGTGGATCCTGTCCCTGAGCCAAGAGTGCACCTTGAGCCTCGACTACCTGCCTTTCCTTGCCATCAATCCCCGTGTGAGTCAGTCTTGTCCCGTTTATCTGTCGTCTGTCGGGGTTACTATAAGACCGTGATTAAGTGCCTACCTTACTATGCTGTCTCTCTTGTCCTTGTAATCTAACGTTCCGCAATATTATAACCTCCTCCGGAGGTCTTGAGAACTGTACCCCTGGTGTCGTGTCATTTTAACCCAGCCGCTGTGTCCTTTCCGTAATTGATTTAGTATAGCGCGACTCGGCCAACGTTCGAGCATAATCGGGTAAACTGTGCAGACGCGGTCATACCAAACCGCTCGGTAAACCAACATCCACAACCGCGTCTGTAACATTTGGTGTCGAGGAGTTGGATTCGGACCTGGGACTAAATTTATTAGGCCCAAATTTTGGAACACCAATTGTACCATTAGGGTAACAATTGGTGTTGGGAAGTGGAATTCGATCCGGAGCGCGTTTCACGCGCTCGAAATTATAACGGCGAAATTTGATTTTGTTTTACGAAAATAAAAACCCGAATTTTGAAAGTCGCGCTATGGCAGACCAAAACGGCTGGGTTCCGGTAGAGGAGAGTGAGGCAGGGTCGATCCAGGACCAAATTGAGGGACGTGAGGAGAGCGAAGCAGCGAGGGTAGCAGACGCACAAAATGGCGCCTCGCACATGGCCACGGCGACCGCGCCCGCGACCGTGGCAGCGCCCCTGGTGGATTCGAACCTTTTTATGTTGCAAATGAGGGCCCTTATGGAACGAATGGGAGACCAAATTGTGGGAATGAGGGCTGATAGTGAGCGGTTGGGAAACCAAATGGGGGTAATGGGGAACCGGATGGATGCTCAGAGTGAGCAATTGGGAGTAATGAGGGACGAAGCGAGGGGTACCGGTGGGAAGTTAGACAATAATTTTGAGGAGTTAGACAAGAAATTTGGGAAGTTAGACAATAATTTTAAGGGATTAGACAAGAAATTTGGGAAGTTAGACAATAATTTTGAGGAGTTAGACAAGAAATTTGGGAAGTTAGACAATAATTTTGAGGAGTTAGACAAGAAATTTGGGAAGTTAGACAATAATTTTGAGGGGTTAGACAACGGGATAAAAGAGGTGAGAAATGGGTTAATGGGGGTAGAAAACAGAATGGCCGCTCAAGAGAATCAAATGGAAGGGATGCAAAAGGGGTTAAAGGGGTTAGAAAACAGGATGGAAGGCAAATTGAGGGACATGAGGGACCAAGCGGAAAGGGAAGTTAACCAAATGGGGCAGCAGATAGAGGGGGTCAGAATGGGGGTAGAAACCAAACTGGATGCTCACAGGGAGGAAATGGAGCAGATGAGGGTGGCATCTGGGCAGGAGATGCAAGTGATGGGAGAGGAGATCAGAAGAGGTGTGAGTGAGGAGGTCGGAGGAGTGCGCGAGGAGGTGAGGCACTGTAAGGAGCGCATGGAGAAGGAGGTGAGAAAGGGGACTGTAAAATTGCAAGGGGGTATAGAGGAGTTGACGCTGGGAGTAGAACAACTGACAGTGGGACAAAAGGAGTTGGGGGATCAGGTAAAGAAGAACACAGCGGTAATAGAGGGTTTAAAATCGACACAGAAGGAGATGAAAAAGGACGTAGGGGTAATTAAAAAAGAGTGTCAGACGGTACATGAGGACTTGATGAGAAAAATGAACAAGGTGGTAGAGGTGATGGAGGTTAAAGAGCGGGAGGTGCGGGAGCACATAGAAAAAAATAAAGTGGAGTTAGAGGAAGAACTTAAAGGGGCGCACGAGGAGATGAAGGAGGTGAAGCAGAAATTAGAAGAAGTGGAAGAAGGGGTGAGCGAAATTAAGAAGCGACGGAGAGGGGATAAGAAAGAGATAAAAGAGGAAATAAAAGAATTGGTCCAAAGTCTGTGTTTGGATCGTGATGATGTGCTCATTAACCGGATGAGGGATTCGCAGGTGATGGAGGAGAAGCGAAGAGGAAGAGGACCCGGTGTAAGTGGTGACCAATATGGTCGTGCGTATGATGCGCCAGGGGATTTAAGAAGCTTGGGGGTCGAGATGGACCCGGGTGTTCGTGAGAGGCCATTGGTGAAGTGTGCGACAGGTCTGGTGTGCGAAAAAGGAGGTGTGCGAGAAAGTCCGACTCTGGGGTGTGTGAGGAAAAAGTGCGTGCCAAGGAGTGAGGGTGCTGGCGAGAGTGAGTCGGTCGTAGCGCGTGTGCGAGGGAGCACATGGAAGCGCGGTGTGGTAAGTGTTACAGAGGGTGTGAAGGGGGAGTGTGCGCAAGAGTGTGCGCGAGAAAGGTGTGTGACGGACAGGTGCATGGGGAAAGAGTGCGCTGTCAAAAGTAAGGAAGAGTGTCCACCTGTGGTAAGTGTTACAGAGGGTGTGACGGGGGAGTGTGCGCAAGAGTGTGCGCGAGAAAGGTGTGTGACGGACAGGTGCATGGGGAAAGAGTGCGCTGTCAAAAGTAAGGAAGAGTGTCCACCTGTGGTGAGTGTTACAGAGGGTGTAACGGGAGAGTGTGCGCGGGAAAGGTGTGTAACGGACAGGTGCATGGGGAAAGAGTGCGCTGTCAAGAGTAAGGGTGAGTGCGTTGTCAAGAGTGGTGGTGAGAGTAGTGAGAGTGACAAGGAGCGTGAGTTGGTTGTGACAGGTGAGCGAGGATGTACACCTGGAATGGAAGGATGCACACCTGGAATGGTAGAGCGTGAGTGGGAATGCACGCTGGAATTGGTAGTGAGGCACGTGGATGGGTGTGCGAATGAGAGCACACGTGTGATTGTCACAGAGGAGGTGACCGAGGAGGGGGCGCGAAGAGGTGTGTTGGTGAGGTGTGCGACCAACGAATGTGTGCCAAAGTGTTCGGTGGTCAGGTGTGTGACCAAGGCTGTGAGTGGAATGAGGGTACCTGGGTGTGTAAGGAAAGGTACGAGGAGCATGGGAACGGCTGAATGTGTGAGCAAGGAACGGGCTGCGGGGTGTAAGCGTCCAGGTGAAGCATCGACGGTAACCGGTTTAGAGGTTAGAGCGACTTTTAGCCGAATCGGGCCCTCGGTGCGTGCTGGGCCTCGCTTTGAACGGCCGCGTCCGTGCTCCACTAGGCGGAGCGGGCGGCTGGATAGGAAGGGTCGTCATGGCGACCACTTTTTGTTGAGGCATTCCGGCAGGTCGAGATCGGGCCATGGGATGGCTCCGTGCCGAGATGGTGCGTGGGATCTCGGCCCGGGTAAGCCCCCGTCCCTGCCCCGAATGCGGGACGTATCCAGCCACTGGCACCAAACAACCCGCATTCATTGCTCGGCTTTACGAAGCCGGGCTTTGGACAGGAATTGGCGCACCGAGAGGCATTAGTGAGTAGACTGTGTGATGAGGATAGTGTTTTGGCCCCAAAATTAGAGAAAAACAAAATTTGATGATTGGCAAAGGAGTGGCAGTAATGATTGGCAGATGATGGGTAGGGATTGGCAAATTTTTGATTTATTGAAATTTGATGTGCAAAATTGGTAGTGAGCGATGGGCCCGGTGGGTAAGGGTGGCATCCCTGCCACCCTTCCCATGGTGGGGCAAATGCGCTATAGTTTATGGGGTTTATGGCAGTGAAAACTAGCCCGGGTGGGTTAGGTTATATTGTTAGGGATCTAGCGAAGATGACATTAGGTGACGTTAAGTTTAGTTAGTGACTGATACCTGTAGTGGGGACGCAGGTAGATTAGTATGGATGATAATGACGAGGGAGCGCAATAGTTTAAAGGGACGACTGGGAAGCGCAAGTTTCAGAGGGGAGTACTTAGATGAGATGATGCCGTGTGTGTGAGGATTGAACAGGTGTGATTGCACAGGTGTGCAACTGGACAGGTGTGTGGAGCAGTGTATGAGTAGTAAGTGTTGTGGATCAGCGCGAATGCGCTTGGGGAGAGAAGGGTGCAGGCGGCACCAAGAGTGAGAGCACAGGTGTGCAAGTACAGGTGTGTGGAGAGAGTTGGAGTAAGTGGTACGGAGTGGTGTGCATGGTGCGAAGGTGTGGATGGGGGAAGAGTGGACCCCTTTCACGAGTACCCGGGGCGGGTAGTGTAAGTGTTAGGTAGAGGGTATAGGTAAATTGTGGTTGGATATTGGCATTTGTGGTGCGATTGCAGAATGGTATTGTGGATGGGTGCATTAGTGTTGTGGAAATGGCTGGGCGTGTAGCCTGTTAGTGTGTGTAGTTGGTTGGGCACTCCACCACTGTGAGGATGTCGGCCAGGTGAGGCCGCAGGTGGGCTCTGGGAGCCGTTAGTGTCAGTGGGGCCTGAGGATCCGGAGGACGGACCCGGGTAGCCCAGTGCCAGAGAGGGCACCGCGTGGGGAGAGCGCCAGAGGGCCTTCCCCAGGTAGTTAGGTTAGGGTAAGGAGCAGGTAAGCTCGGAGGCAACTGCAGTGGTGGAGGTGTGCAGGTGGGTAGACCTGCTGGGAGAGTTACACGTCGCGGCCCAGAAATTGTGCGAGGGCACCGGGAGATGAATCGGGGGAGTGAGACCCCATATTGAAAAGCACCACAGTTTGGTCAATGGGAATTGGTTTTTAGAACCCATAGTGTAAGAGGGCCAATGGATTGGCAGGGAAAGACCCCGGGTAATGTAAAGTTGTTAAAGTCATTTAGGAAATCGTTAGGATTGATGAACCTGTCGCACCATACGCAGCCACTTACCTGTGGTGATGATGATGACTCCACACCTGTGTTTTCTTTGTTCTGTGTGCAGGAAATGAGAATTGCTGTGTGGATTGGTGAGACGCATCACGACGTGGATGAGACATTGGGGTGATTCCATCTCTCCCTCCTTAGGAGGGACTGATGATGAATTGGTAATGGCAAATTTTGATGTTCAGTTGGAGATGGCAAATTTTGATGAGAGTTGAAAATGGCAAATTTGATTGGTTAGGAGGGAGAGAAGACGAATTTGGTTTATGGGAGGAATGGGGAAGACAGTAGTGACGTTTGTTGATTTGTAAAGTAGATGTTTATGGGTAGTGTTGTGTTTTGTGGATACAGTAAGGGGTAAGGGAGGGGCCATGTAGGTTACCTGGTGGGGGGGGGGGCGTACGGTAGGAACGTACCTGTCTCACCTGGTTCCCATGTGCCCCCAGTGTGCATTACCTTATGTTGCGTGCACTTTTGCGCCCTTACCACCTTACTCACTTGTCTACTTCTTTTGTCTCCCACCTCCGAGGATCTGGCTTTGGGGCAGAGAGAGAGGAGAGAGAGGTGCTGGCTCCGCAGTTGTGGGCCTGCACTTTCTCTGCTTGCTGCCTGGATCGATACACCATATGGACCGCAATGTTTGTGGCCGCCCACCATGGACCGCAGTTCTTTTGCGGCCAAGCACCACCCATGGATGGACCTCTGGGTCAACGTGGCACCTATGCCATACAGGTGAACCACTAATAGTTGGCACCCTGACGGCCACAATAAGGAAATGGATGCGGTTGGCGCCTTTCTTTATTGTCTAAGGAAGCAAGAAGGCCAAGTGCACCACACGAAGAGAAAGAGACACCTGCAGGGTTAGGGGTTGTTGTTTTTATTTTAATGAACAATGGTGACGGCACCGATTGGTGATAGGGTGGTGCTTTTGGTGCTTGGAAGGAGTGCTCTGCACATTATTAAAGGCCGTAAGGCCACAGAGCACTCGTGGGTTGGTGTATCGATGCTGGCATGCGTGCTCTCTCTCTATGCATAACATCTGCATGTGTTCCTCCAAAAACAGGTCCTGGATCGTAGTGTAAATATCAGCGTAGTCTTGTGTAAATAATGCTCCCTACCGGCTGTATGTTTAGTTTGCGAATTCTTTCCGCGATTCGGTTATCCTGTGGGTGTGTTTCTGTGAGGAGAAGGGTGCAACGTCGCAGGGGGACATATTTACTCATTTGTGAATATCTGTAAAACTGTCGCACTCAGGGTAGAGTTAATAGTAGAGGGAACTACATCTGAGTGCCACACTAAAATAGGTAAAAATTTATCGGGTCGGGACGCCCCGAGGGTAGAGAAGGGTGCAATGTTGCGGATATGGGATTTGGCCTCCATATCCGCTTGTAAATATTCCCCTATTTCCCCAATACTCCCCAACTATCCCCAATCCCCCATTCCCTAGTCCCATTGTCTGTAAACAACACTCTGTAGAACCGACCTTCCCCTTCTTCCCCCATTAAATGTCGTGCCCAGGTCCACCGCATCTCACGTAGACAACTTTCGGACATCTTGCTAGTTATTCTTAGTCTATGTCAGTTAAGGACTCGTTTCCATTAATTCTGACTCTTCGTTGCACCAGAATGTGATTGTATGGCACCAGTAGTGAGTTTAGGACCTCCCCATACCTCCTCCCATCTTCCCCATGAAACAACAACAACAACAACAACTACCACAACAGCGCGCAGGGAGTGTGCGTCCTCACTCCGGCTCGGTTAGCCGCCATTACCCATGTGCTCCAGGTTACCTCCAGGTTACGGGGTTACCACGAAGGGGCTGGCTGTCAGCTCCTCGTCAAGGGCGGAGCCCGGTAACCCCCAGCACCCAATAAGAAGCGGCGGGCCGATTCCATCTGGGGCGGAGCTAATGAGCCGAGGGCGTGTCACTCCCCGCCGGATATACGCAGCGACTTACCGGACGTGACGTGAGATGCGCCCCGAGCTTGAAGAAGAACCAGTCGCCACCTCCGAGCGCTGAGAGACCTCCCTGCATCTTTCGGACCGTGTGGATCCTGTCCCTGAGCCAAGAGTGCACCTTGAGCCTCGACTACCTGCCTTTCCTTGCCATCAATCCCCGTGTGAGTCAGTCTTGTCCCGTTTATCTGTCGTCTGTCGGGGTTACTATAAGACCGTGATTAAGTGCCTACCTTACTATGCTGTCTCTCTTGTCCTTGTAATCTAACGTTCCGCAATATTATAACCTCCTCCGGAGGTCTTGAGGACTGTACCCCTGGTGTCGTGTCATTTTAACCCAGCCGCTGTGTCCTTTCCGTAATTGATTTAGCATAGCGCGACTCGGCCAACGTTCGAGCATAATCGGGTAAACTGTGCAGACGCGGTCATACCAAACCGCTCGGTAAACCAACATCCACAACCGCGTCTGTAACAATATATATATATATATATATATATATATATATATATATATATATATATATATATATATATATATATATATACGTACATATATATATATATACAGTCACGTGAAAAAGTAAGTACACCCCATGTTAAATTTTGACTTTTTCAACATTTCAACATACAGCTATTTGATCTTCATTTAAACAATATTGATAGATAAAGGTGATATAATACAACAAATATCATAATATCATGAAACATTTACATTTTGTAGTCCATTGTATAATTTTAATAAACATAAATGCAAATTTCGCATTTGGAAAAAGTAAGTACACCCCTACATTTATCACTCCTTCAAATACCGAAAATTAGAATCAGGTGCACCAGCTCAGGTGCAAATGATTAGAACATCGTCAGAGACGATCTTGGAGGAACCTGTCTTATTTAAACCTCAGACATTTAGTTTGGTTTGCTCTTTGTTGTTGAAGTGTGCTGCGTCACCATGCCTAGATCAAAACAGCTCTCTGATGTCTTCAGAAAGAAGGTTATAGATGCCTATGAGTCTGGGAAGGGATTTTAAAACATCTCCAAACAATTTGAAATCAATCATTCGACTGTCCGGAGGATCATCTACAAGTGGAGAAGATTCCAAACAACTGCCAACTTGTTCAGGCCAGGCCGCCCCAGCAAGTTCAGCCCGAGAGCAGACCGCAAAATGGTGAAAGAAGTCTTTAAGAACCCCAGAATGTCATCACGGGACCTACAGGTAGCCCTTGCCACTGTTGATGTCAAAGTGCACGAGTCTACCATTAGAAAGAGGCTGCACAAATTTGATCTACATGGGAGGTGTGCCAGGAGGAAACCTTTGCTGTCCAGAAAGAACATCAGGGCAAGACTAAAGTTTGCCATTGAACACCTAGGCAAAGACCAGCACTTCTGGAACAATGTGCTCTGGACAGATGAGTCAAAGGTAGAGCTATTTGGCCACAGTACCAGAAGACATGTTTGGCGAAAACCAAAGACAGCATTTGACCACAAGAACCTGATACCAACTGTAAAGCATGGTGGTGGAAATATTATGGTTTGGGGCAGCTTTGCTGCATCGGGGCCTGGGCAGCTCACCATCATAGAATCCACTATGAATTCTTCATTGTACCAGAGGGTGCTTGAGGATAATGTGAGGCCATCTGTCGGAAAGTTGAAGCTCAACCGAAGGTGGACCTTGCAACATGACAATGACCCTAAACATACCAGTAAATCCACCAAGGAATGGCTGGAAAAAAAGAAATGGAGGGTTCTGGAATGGCCAAGTCAAAGCCCTGATCTAAATCCCATCGAGATGTTGTGGGGGGATTTGAAACGAGCTGTGCATTCAAGAAACCCCTCAAACATCGCACAGCTGAAAGAATTCTGCATGGAGGAGTGGGCAAAAATTTCTCCCAGTCGATGTCAGAGACTGGAAGATAGTTATAAGAAATGCCTCCTTTAGGTTGTTTCTGCCAAAGGGGGAAATACCACCTATTAGAGCCAAGGGTGTACTTACTTTTTCCACATGCGAAATTTGCATTTATGTTTATTTAAATTATACAATGGACTCCAATATGTAAATGTTTCATGATATTTGTTATATTATATCACCTTTATCTCTCAATATTGTAGAAATGAAGATCAAATAGCTGTATGTTGAAATATGTTGAAAAAGTCAAAGCTTTAAATGGGGTGTACTTACTTTTTCACGTGACTGTGTATATATATATA